>NC_039285.1:1805462-1837962 GCF_003368295.1 Carassius auratus
TTGTTCCACCGAATCCCGCTGAAATCTCTCATCCGGTCATATTTGAGCAGCATTGTTGTGTTAAGTCATGTGATGCCTCCCAGAATGCAACAGGTTATTATGTTTGTCTGAGTGTCAAAGGTCAAGGTTTTGGCATAATTACGTCCTTTGTGTGGAAACCGCAGGAAGTTCAGGAGAACGGTGTGTGCTGTTGTGAATTTGATCGAGTTTCAGTAATCTCTCCATCTGTCTGTCCTTGTGAAACTCAATTTATCCGCCTCTTCATGTAATTAAAGCTCACTGATGCACAGAGTCAGAGCCGGACACAGACGATGCTTCTGTAACAGTTCATTGTCTTTAGTTTCTCTTCTTCCTCGTGTGTTTATTCCATTAAACCGTTTCATTTGACCGGCTCGGCTCGGCTCGGCTCTGGTGGAAATACAGATCCGTAAACACAGACATATGCAGTTTTGTCCCTAATTTGAAAACAGCCGGTTATTTCACCAGACGAGTATTGACAGCGACTCCACAAGGTGTGGATAACAAACCCCAGTGTGTACGTGATTAGTTAGTCTTGCCAAGCGAAGCAGAAACGGTGCTTTATTCTGACTCCTATTATTGCTGGAACAGCGTCTCTTTAAATCCACCAGAGGAGAACAACAGGATCCTTTCCAATTTCCAGTTGTTTTCAATTTTACTCGAAGCTATATATATTGCTTAAACGTGTATGTTATTTATATATTTTTATTTTATTTTTACGCAACCTAGTTTATAATACATTTTAAATATTTTATTTTAAATAAAAACCTTTTGTTTAAATAAAAAAGCATTTTTCATTCTAATAATTCAGTTATATTAAGTAAACGTGCCTGCATTTAGCAGATGAGCCATCTTTCTTTGTTAAAGAAAGCATGTCGCTTTCTGAAATAATTGTTTTTAATTGTCAAGAGTTATTTAATCTATTGTTCCAATCAATCAGATCAAAAAGTTATGTGCTAAACATACTAAATTGTGCTGATTAGTTTAGATTTATTATAAAATCCAAATAATTACAAATGTTTTTAATTACATTTATTATGTCACTCTACCTAAATACTTTTTTTTTATTTTATTTTATTTTTTTTCATTTATTTTTTTAATTTAATTTAATTTAATTTTTTTATTTGCAAATTATATTATATTATATTATATTATATTATATTATATTATATTATATTATATTATATTATATTATATTATATTATATTATATTAACTAATGTATAATGTAATGGATTACTAACAACATTTCTTTTTTTTTTCTTTTTTTTTCTTTTTTTTCCAGAATCACTTTCAGACTAAGATTTCCAAATAATCTACCCAGCACTGTCCATAATCTTAATCTAACATCAAAATGAAATAAAAATGGAGCAAAAATCAACCAGAACACTTGATCAGAATTTTACACCATTCTGATGAAGTTAAAATTCATCTTTTTTTCGGTTAAAAAATGATGAAAGAACAGCAGAAGATTTACCCACCCCTTAAAGCAAGTCAGATTACAGATGTAAAATGTGTTGATTTGAAAGCCTGAGGGTCTCTGTGGCTTGTGTTTGGGATTTCAAGTCGTTTAAAATCAACGTGAAAATCAAAAAGCTCAGCTGTGTCCAGTTCTTCCAGCTCTTTGAGGACAAACGCCACTCAACACGTCCCATCTGCCCTCAATACATTCAATCAGCCGCTCGCTGGGCTCCCGTCCTCCACACAAACCTCTCTAATACTGTCTGAATCTGAACCTGACAACAGGATCCAGTCATTACTGTGAACATGTGCGACAGTGTTCGACAGCTCGGTCAGACTGAACGTGATTCTGCATCACAGTTTAATATCTTCATAGAGACAGAAAGGGAACAGAATAGGGCACTTTGCACATTAAAGAACACATTGCATTTAAAGATGATGCAACACAAAGATGTCAGGGCAAAAAAATACAAGGATTTGAGGAAATAAATGTCCTTCATTTGAGTAAATGTGGAGACAGTTTTAACGTAAGCTTCTTATTTTAGCCAAGAGCTAGTCTGTCTGTTAAATTAATTTGCGTTTTTAGCATGCAATTTTAAAACTTTTTTTTATTATCTATTCAGTAACCCTTAATGAAGTTAGGATGACATTAATAGGCTTTAAAACTTGAATGAATTCAATGACTTCAATGAAAATATCCAGTTTTCAATAAATTTCAAATAATTAAATTAAATTAAATTAAATTAAATTAAATTAAATTAAATTAAATTAAATTACATAATAAAATAAAATAAAATAAATAATAAAATAAAATAAAATAAAATAAAATAAAATAAAATAAAATAAAATAAAATAAAATAAAATAAGCTGCAGACCGGCTGTTAGAGAGCACTAAAGGGTCGTTTTATTAAAAATAACTTTGATCTTTTGTGACAACATTACAGTTTCCTCCTCATTCCAAAAAGAGCATCTGATCTGGATCATTTCTGCTGCATGTTCCTGATTGTTTCATGAATCTCTCACAGTGTGATGCAGCTTTATTACGAGCAGATAAAAACTGTATTATATTGGACAGACAGCTGAGCATTTGAGGAGTGTTTGCATGAGCTGTTTTTGCTTTAAGACTTTAATTCAGAGATGGATGAGGATCAGATCGAGGGAACGGCTCCATCTCAGTGTGAATTTGAATTGAATTGGCCTCAACACACGGGATGATGAATTGGATTTTGCACTGGAATGACAGGAAGAAGAGTTTACCAAATTTACTACAGTAACACAACAACAAAATGTGTAAAAATAGAAAACACTTTTGGTGTCAGTTTAAGGTTTCAATCTTCTCAAGCAACTCAAATTAGAAAGGCTTCCAGGTAAAGCAGAGCATTCTGGGAAATGAAGTGTTTTATATATGTATGTTGCATGTACGTTGCAGTTTATTTTATTATTATTTATAAAAAAATATAAAATATATTTTTAAAATATTATTATAAATAAAAATATTTATTTTGTTATTTTTAATTCTTATCTATTTATTTCTTAGATTATGTAAATTATATAAACCATGCATCAGTGTTCTATATTCGAGTTTTTTGTTTTTATGTAATGCATAAATTAATGGTTAATATTATTAATAAAATTAATTATATTTGATATACATAATTTTTAATAGTTAATATTAAGACATTATAATTTTTTATAATTTAAATATATATATATATATATATATATATATATATAAAATAATACATTCAAGACATTCTTATGTAAATTAAGAGTACATTTGTGTATTTATTCACTACAAGTCCCTTGTGCTTAGCAATCCAGCATTATTTGATTAAAAAATACATTGAAAAATTGAAATATTATTGTAATTTCAAATAACTGTTTTATTTGTGAATATATTTTACATTTGTAATTTATTTCTGTGATGCTCCGCTGTATTTTCAGCATCATTCCTCCAGTTTTCAGTGTCACGTGATTTTCAGAAATCATGAAAATATAATGATTTACTGCTCGAGAAATATTTCTCATTATTATCAGTGTTGAACACAGTTGTGCTGCACAATATTTTTGTGGAAACTGTGATGCATTTTATTTTTCAGGATTCAGAGATGAACAGAAAGTTCTAAAGAAAAGCATTTATCTGAAAGATACATTTTTTGTAACATTAATGACCTTACTGTCACATTTTTGCAATTTAATGAATCCTAGCTGGAAAAAAAAAATCATTAATTTTATTGGAGTGTTTTATTGTCCTGCTTGTAGTCTGACAGTTATTAGTGGTGATGTGCATTCGTTATATAGAAAACAAATATTAAAATTCATATTGATTAGGAGTGTCTCGAGAGTGAACGGATGACAGCAGAATTATCTCATTTCTGGATCAACAGTCTTCTGTTTCCTCTCCTCGGCTGTGAGGAGCTGTAGAGATGCTCACACTGATCTTCGAGAAGCTGAACCTGAACACAGAGATGCCTCAGCTCTCTAAGACGTGAAGAAAGGTCGAAGGTCTTCCTAATCTTCTTAAAGCTCTGAATCTGAAGAGCCCTACCTGTCTCTGTCTGTCTGTGAGAGTCTGCTGCTGATCTCCTGTGGGACGACACAAAGATGGACCACGCAGGGCGATAAGAAACTGTCAGAAACCGATCCACGGGAAAGACTGAACGATGCTCTTCTTCTGAATGATGAGAGAAATCCTAGCGAGCGGCTCACATTGAGAGAATTTAAAGGCATCACGGCTGTGCTTTCACGTCTGAAGACAGACGGCATAATTATGTTCCTTTCATAGTAAAAATATTAATAAAAAATGCTATTTTTGTCTAATTTATCTTAAAAATACTTGAAGCAAATTCAATTGAAGCAAAACTGCATAAGACATTTTCAGCAGATATTTCTTATTTCTCTAATAAAAGTGTATTTTACTGGTAATGTGTTATTTTAGTATTATTAATATATTATAGATTTTATTTTTTAAATTAGACTTTCTTTTTAGATTTTCCTTTTCTTGTGCTTTTGGTTCTTATGTTAGTTTTTATATATATTATATTTTATATATATATATATATATATATATATATATATATATATATATATATATATATATATTTTTTTTTTTATATATATATATATATATATATATTTAATAAGTTTGAGTTATTTTATTACTTAATGGCTAGCTGGAATAAAACAAGTATATATATATATATACATACAGTATATTATTTAACTTAATGTTTATAAAACTCATGCAGTGTTACTTCTCAATTAAACTGTTTAATTTTGATTGTTTTATAGTTTTTAGATATCTTTTTTTCTCAGAATTGTGAAATATAAACTCAAAATTAGTTTTTTTGTTCTACTAATTCTGTGTTTACATCCGTTGCATTAATTTTTACTTTTTTAAATCTCTCACTTCTGACTTTTTTCCCAGCAATTGCAAGTTAACTTTGCATTTAAAATTTTGATCTGTGATTATTTTTTTTTATATAATGACAATTTTAAGATAATAACTCAGAATTGCACAAAAAAAAAAAAAATAGATAAAAAGGTCGCAATTACCTTTTTTATTTATTTATTTATTTATTTTTTATCCTGTGGTGGAAACAATTTTCCATAGTTTTAAAAGACTAATTTTGGCGGAATTAAAAGGTAGCGTTACACATAAAGCATTAGTAGAAAGTGCAATCCTTGAATGTATTGCAATGAGGGAAAAATTTGCAAAATGATTATAAACCTACTATTTCATTCTGTACCCTTCAAAACTTCCAAATCCTTCCAAAAATGTTTTCACAAATATATGTGTGTTGAGCATTTGTTAGACTATCAAGTTGTCATCAGAGCAGCATCCTAACGTCAGTCTGCATCAGAATCAATTACATGTACATGTGTGACCTTTGAAGACCTTTCCAGATCGTCACTTATGAGGTTTCATCTCAGTAGGCAGCACCGTGTGATTTGGAACGGAGCAGGTGTGTGTGTTTGACAGAGAGAGAGCCGAGTTCATCTTCATCTTTATTACACCTCATGCAAACACAAAGAGACATGTGCGAGAGAAAGATAGAGAGACTGTTCAAAGACAGATGACAAGTGGAAGCAGATAGAAAGCACAAAGCAAAACAGAGACATAAACACAGATAAAGAAAGACATTGGATATTATCTCAAGAGAAGAGAGAGAGGAGTGAGCAAAGATGAAAAAATGAGTGCAATATGTAATATCAGATCATGACCTCAGATCATCTCTAACCATCCGCTTCTCCTGGGAACGTCCTACTTACAAGCTCGCTGAAAAAAGACACAAATACGACATTAAGGATGCCATATGATTCATTTATTGAAAGAATGAACGAGCGATGTGTGTTTAGAAAGCACAGAGACCGTCTCAGGTTGTGTTCAATAGTGTGAGAATCCAATTTTCTGCTCTTTGCAACAAAAAAAGCCATTAAAGGTCTCAGCGCTGTTGGCAGAGAGAATGAATTAGTCACAAAGACGGTGCATGCTTTCCTTCCATAACCAGCGGTAATATGCCAGAAACCAGCGCCGCTGGTTCGTGTACTCTCTGTGGCTATCACTTAATCTGTTTAAGACTGAGCTGTTGGACACCAGAGATGCTGAATGTGTGGATTGTGTACAGTGAGTTATCGAAATGAGTTAATATTTCATTTTGGTAAAACTCACATCAATCACTGCTTGGGAGTTTTGCTGGATGCTTCTGTTTGATGGACAGGATTTATTCTTATAACATTTTATTTGACTGATTTCAAACCCAACTTACCACACTGCGAGCACCTGCTTTTTTACTTTTATGCAACTGTTCAATAAACAATAAAGTAAAATAGTTTCAAATTAATTCTAAACAGTATCAACAGTTCTATGCTTCCTTGAAAGCAATATATATATATATATATATATATATATATATATATATATATATATATATATATATATATATATATTTTTTTTTTTTTTTTTTTTTTATTAAAAAAATCCTGCTTTGGTAAGTCATTATTCACTTTAAAAGCCATAATTATGATTTTAAATGTAATAATTATGACATACTTAGTCTAAATTATGACACAAAAAGCCATAATTGTGAGGAAAAAAAAGTATAAAAAATTGACATATTAAATTAAAATTATGACTTTAAAAGTAGAATTTATGACACACTAAGTTATTATGAAACAAAAAAGTCGAAATGATCATAAAATAAGAAAATTATCATAAAAAGATATTATCAGTTAAAAAGTTGAAATTTAAATTCAGTTTAATTAAATTTAATTAGTTTAAAGTTAATTTAAACTTGTTTCGTAATTATGAATTATTATGTCATAATCATGACTTTTAAAGTCATAATTTCAACTTTTTATCTCGTAATTATGACTGTCATAATTGAAAAAAATTATTAAATAAATGTAATTTTATTTATGTCATAATTAAGAGTTTTAGTCTCATATTGATGACATTGGCACATCATAATTTAAACTTGTTTTTATAATTACGACTGTCGTAATTTCAACTTTTTATTAAATAATTATAACATATGCCATAAATTTGACTTTTAAACTCATAATTCATACTTAGTATTTCAATTTGCCTTTTAAAAGTCAAATTAAATTTTTTATCTCATAATTATGACTTAGAATGTCATAATGTCACATTTTTGTCTCTTAATTACACCTTTTTTATGGCATAATTTCAACTTGGTATGTCATAATGTGTACTTTTTAAGTTATAATTACTATGATATAATGTCATAATTATGATTTACCAAAGTGTGATTTTTTTATTTATTTTTATTTTTTACATTGCTTGGCGGAAATAGTTTCCGAGCAAGATGAACCAGTGTTCGAACGAACTGACTGAGTGAATAATTCAATGAATCGATGTCATGTTTGTGAACGAATCAATGTTTCTGAATGAATGATTTGTCGCCACCTACAGGACACGAATGGTTTCACATGCATCATTTTGAGCACTTCCCTAAACTTGCTCCAAACGTAAACACCTTTAGTGTTTATCTGTGTTTTTCCGTCGTCAAAAACCAAACAAACAAAGACTTTAAAATCTCAGGAAATGCGGTTACAGTGTAATGTTTATATAATAAGTTGATCTTTGCTAGATATGAGTGTTTTGTTGTACATGTAAACACCAGTGGTCTGTTGGAAGCATAATTGTCCATTTGTGTTTCCATGATTGCTTTGCAATTGGTGTTTAGTTTTCTGAGTTTATTTTCTCCTTCCAAACAACCTGGTGTTTTTAAAAGCAGCGACTCTTTATTATGTAAATGCCCCGTATAACAGAATAACTCCAGTTTGTCAAAAGACGACATGTTTTCACTCAACAGAGTGATTGACAGCCACTAGCAGGTCTACAGACGGAGAGAACGAAATAGGCTTGTAAGCTTTTATTTACAGGCTTTATCAGCAGCCAGAAAAGAAATAATTAAATTAATACTTCAATAAAATTCCCCCAGGACACCTGGACCACAGAAAATCCTGCTTTTATGCCATCTGAGAATGAAACTCTGACTCAAACCAGAAAGTATTGAGGAAGTAAGACTGTCAGACAGGAATAACAAATGAAATGTGCACTAATTTATGAGTCAGACCTGGATTAAAAGAGATTATTGCGACTCCAATCAGGTTTTTGTTTATTACTGATTAGCATCTTCTTACTAGTCTGCCATTCAAAGAATGCCACATTATTAATATTCATAAGCCAAGCTTATTAACTGCATGAGATGTATATATATATAATTGATTGAATACTATGGTAGATGTCTTAATAACGGTGGAGGTACGTTTTTGGTCCTTTTTTATACTAATAGATTGTGAAATGTTGGCACAAAACTTATGAAACAAAAACATACTGGAAAAATATAATGTGATATATTAAATTATTAATTTATGGGAAACTAGTGCTTATGCTTTTCATTTAAATATGCATGGATAATGAATGGATATATATATTAATGCATTGTAAATATACAGCAATTTAATAAACTTCATTCAACTTTATTGTTTGCATCTATTACGAAGTGTATTATTAAACATAATGTAAGCGTATTGTCATATTTTTCAGGATCTGAAAAGTGGTATTTTCAGCGTGCATTCAATAATTTTCATTCTTAATATGATGACAAATGCATGTTGATTTCATCCTTTCTGATAACAAGATGATATTTATATTCAGTAAACCCATTCGGAAAGTCAGAGTCAGATGGTGTAGGAGGAGACAGTGAATAGATGTGGTCTGACCGAAGGAGACTGTGGTGTGGGTGTTTTAGAGGAAGTGCACTGAAGGAGGAAGTCTCCGACTTTAATCCGAACACAATCGCTGGATTTGTCCGACCCCCTCACAGGTAGGAGGGAAGCACTAGAGCTTGTAGAAATGTCCTTACCCACAATCCCATTCACCATCGAATGCCAGTGCACTTCTAATGCAGTGAATTCAGTTCTTTAGTGCAGGCGTATGGTGTCGCTTCTGCTTCACTTGTTCGGATTTTACATTTCCTGTTCGAGAGTCTGTCTATCATTTACGACTCTCTCCGGTGGAAGAAAGTGCTAAAGTGCTCTTTTCTATACAGTGAAAGAATATTGTGACCTGAGGCGGTCAGGATTAATCATAAATGTGCTTCATATCAGGGGTCTGGAGGCCCTCAGGAGCCCACAAGGGGTCTGCAGAAAATGTCAAAGAAAAAGTTTGCATTGGAGAAATACTTTGAATTATTAATCATTCATATTTCTTTTGGCTTTAGTACAATGATATTAAATTATTAAATTTTTTATCTTTAATATCACTTGTGCTATATTGCTGACACAGTTGAGTGAGTTTTAATATATATATATATACTACTTTTCAAAAGTTTGGGGTCTGTAAAATGTTTTTACAATATGTTTTTGAAATAAGTCTCCTATCAGTTATTATCGGTTATCAAACTATCGGTTATCGGTTACTATCGGTTATTAAAGTTAAAATAAAAAACCATAAAATTAAATGTTACTTCAAATAAATAAAAAAATTAACTAGTCTTTTAAAAGTCAGTTGCCAAAGCAATATTTCTCATTTTAATATAGTAATAACATGAATAAAAAATATATAGACATGTTGTGTTTTTAAATTTTTAGTTGTAAAGTTATATGTGTGTGTGTGTGTGTGTGTGTGTGTTCAATTACTGAAACTCTAATTAAAATTAAAATGAACAAGCAAAATTTAAAGATAAAAATATAAAAAATATTAATAAAACTATAATATAATTAATAGTATTAACTATAATAATAACACTCTTATTCTCACCAATGTAGCATTTATAAAATAAAAAATACAATAAATTTGAGAAATATTATTATGATTTAAAACACCTGTTTTCTCTGTTAATATCTGTTTGAAAGTAATTTATTTCTGTGATGCGCAGCTGTATTTCCAGCATCAGTCTTCAGTGTCACGTGATCTTCAGAAATCATGAAAATATGATGATTTACTGCTCGAGAAACATTTCTGATTATCATCAATGTTGAAAATATTTTCTCTGCCCCTATGTTTTTGTGGAAACTGTTTTGTTTAAATTTTGTCGGCTCTATTCAATTAATAGAAAGTTCAAAAATACAGCATTGATTTGAAACAGAAATCTTTTGTAACATTGTAAATGTCACTTTAATTGGCGCACATTTGGTTTGATTGAGGTCATTCAAATATCAGGCTGTCTCTCCAGTAATCTCCATAAGGAATTCATGCTAACGAAGTGTCTCTAAACTCCCTTCATCCCGTCTTTAGCCTGTGTCTCATCTCATGTATCCGATCCCATCAAGGTCCTGTCAGGGCCGGAGACAGCGGCGTCTCTGAGGGGAGCGAGGATGCATTAATTATGACTCAGAGCAACAGTTAATCTTTGTAGTTTTTGCTCCTGGAGATGTTCAGATACGCCACTCCGTTTAGAGCCAGGTCAAAACCATTGACCCTCGAACACATAAAGCCAGCGATCTGAATCTCTCCGGGCCGTGTCTTGATGCACGCTCACGGACGCTTTGCCTCGCTGAACTCTTCGTTCCCAACATGCAGATTTCAGCTGAGTGTTTGTGGGGACTTGCATTTCCAGATTACACTAAAGTTTAACGCTTGAGCTCATTCTGTGTTTACTGTCAGATGTCAGCATTGGTTGTGCCGCCGAAGGGACCGCCCGGACCATTAATAATACAGTTAGTGAAAGCAGAGAGCACTGTTCTGAAGATCTGAAGCTGCCTATATATATATGCATTCAGTTTATAAAGCATTGCAAATGATGCAGTCAAATGTAATTGTTAAGTGTGTAAAAGTACATTCATGTGGTGTCTGATTTCCAGGAAATGCATGACCTTTAATGCATAAAGGTCGCTTTGCATAAAGGTGTAATGCTTACATATAAATATGCATGAGTAAAGTTTGTTTCTGGACTTAGAATCTAATTGCAAGCGGACTTTAAACGCATCCAAATTCCCCCAGAGGGACACGCTCGGTCGCTCGCCTCCCAGATGTCACAGAGGTTGTTTAATCCCAAGGGATCTCCGAGCATCTCTGTTCTCTTTCTGAAATCTGCGAGATTGATTCAAAGCACGATCGGCTGAAATGGAGCTTGCTCTTAACGTGTTGTGACAGATTTGGGCTAGCCGCGGTGTGCGGCCATATCTGTACCCTTCAGTGCACACTTTACTAGTGCCCTTGAGTGTGTGCTTTACAATCTCATGTGACACACTGAGCTTGCGTGGCATAACCGCCGCGGCTAAATTAGCATGAGGACAGATAGCAAAGCAGCAGTGTTTGTTTGCATGAAGTCCAAGTTGCTGTGAGGCAGAAAACACAGTTTGGATCCACTTTATGCAGTGAAGAAAACATAATGGCATAATGTTGGTGTGTATTCATGTCCGACGCTGACCTGTGTTTGACCATGCAGCTGAACTGTAATCAATGCATGTCTTGCTCTGCTGTTGTGTTTGTTTTAGATGTGATGCAGGTCTCTTTATTCACTCAACACAGCAATAGTTGCGTCCAAATCATGATTTCTGAGCATCTTGACTGAGGAACGCCTCGCTAAACTACAACAGCTGTGTGAGACAAGAGAAAAAGACAGAAAAAACACATGCAACTTCCTATTTTTAATTCAAATAACTTAAACATGTTTGCACCAAATATAACTGTAATCTGTCAGGCCACTGTTTAATTAGAAAACAACTATTTGCAAGTTGATTCTTTTTTTCTGAATTTTTTTTTTATTATTTTTTTTTTATATAATTTTGAACTTTATTTAAACAACTATATTCCATTACAAATTATTTCTGTGATGTGATGCTCAATTTTCTATTTGATTGCAATTCTATTTAATGTTTCTAATAGCACATTTAATACACACAAGTCTATTTTGTCATGTGAAAGAAGTCCCTTTTGCTCACCAAGGCAACATTTATTTAATAAAAATACAGTAAAGAGGAATATTGTGAATTATTGTTGCAATTTAAAATAGCTGTGTTCTATTTTAATATATTATGAAATAAAATGTATTTCCTGTGATAGCAAAGATACTTTTTCTGTTTGATGTTTCTATAATGATGCATTTAATTTAATTAATTTTTTGCTGGAGGATAGTATCTTAAAATATGTTTTTGAAGAAAGTCTCTTCAAAAAATACATAAAAATTGTTTTTAAATATTAGTGCATTTCAAAATATCTGTTTCCTATTTCAGTATATTTAAAATATAATTTATTCCCGCGATGCAAGGCTGAATTTTCTATTTGATTGCAATTAAATGTCACAGAAACATTTAATTTCTAATTTGCCTTCGGATAGTATTTTGACATGCTTTATTTTTAGCCAGATTTCATTTACACATATTTCACATACTCTTCTGTACCAGAATCGCAACATACAAAATCTCCAAAAAGTGCACTTTAGCACATTAATGAAATTAACTCTGAATCACATTTGTTCAATCATGCATGCACTTCAATCACTCCGGAGCGGTTTAAAGCTCCTAAAGCTGTACAGAAACATGCATTTACATGATTTCACATTACGGCGCTAAAAGGCACGAGATTGAGAATCACTGATGCTGAGGAACAACACGAGACGTCTAATGTGTGCTGCCTCAGATTCAGACGTGATGAGCGTGATTTGAGCTAAAAGTGCAGGCTGTCGAGTCTTTCACGTGTTTGACGTGGCATGACCCTCTCAGAGGAACCAGAGTGAATTAACATCTCTTCCTGCTGATTATGATGTCTGTGTTTAAAGAGATGTCACTGCGTGTGCCGGACCACGGATAATTGAATTAAATAACCCTTTAATCATGCATCTGAATTACAGTATTGCATTTGTAATAAAGGTGAAATCAATGAACAGTAACAGTGTTAAAGTGATAACATTTGTGATAAAGGTTGCCCAGCTTGGAAGTATCTTTTAACATGTATTATTGATTATCCTTGTGCGTCCTTGACTCTGTCTCGGCTGTGGGATTGCGAACGTTAAGATGGAGTGCCTCTCAAAACTGCTTTTTTTGGCCACTTTGCATGAAGTGCAGATCCACACAAACACACAGAGAGCAGACTGAAGTGTGGTGGGATTGAAGAGGAGGCTTGATGGCCAGCATTAATGTGGTTTTTCTCATGTTGAGGAGGTGATAGTTCGGCCGCCGCAGACGGGGATAAATGTAGGTGTGAGATCACTTCAATTTCTCCACTCCATCCTGACATTCAGACTATTGATCGTCTGCTTATTCTGCAGATGCTCTGAGACGGCCTTCTCACTCTTTCTTTTGCCTTTCTGTCTTCCAGATTACATTATGATGCAATTTTCATGATATTTCCCCATATATATATATATATATATATATATATATATCATAATACAATTTATATTGCATATATATTTATATATATATATATATATATAATTACCTTGTGCTGTAAAAATTATATCCATCATGATGTTTTTTTGTAATATTGGATTTATAAACGGGCAAAAACTCACTTTTATTACTGAATAAAGCATTTTTTTCTACTTATATTTTCCTCATTCTGACCTTCACAATGCAGGACATTGAAAATCAATATAGCTTTTTCTTTAAACCATTCATTCATTCTTTTCTTTTTTGTCTTTTTTTTATGGTGAAATTATTATTATTATTATTATTATTATCTTAATGTTTTTGAGTTTTTAAGTTGTCTCTTTGGTTTCATATGTTTTGATAAGTGTGTCACATTGTACATACAGTATATATACAGTACAGACCAAAAGTTTAGAAACATTACTATTTTTAATGTTTTTGAAAGAAGTTTCTTCTGCTCATCAAGCCTGCATTTATTTGATCAAAAATACAGAAAAAAAGAGTAATATATTGTTATATATTACTACAACTTAAAATAATAGTTTTTAAATTTATTATATTTTAAATTATAATTTATTTCTGTGATGTAAAGCTGAATTTTTCGGATCATTATCACATGATCCTTTAGAAATCATTCTAATATGATGATTCATTATCAAAGTTGGAAACAGTTCTGCTGCTTAATATTTTTTCAGAACATGTGATACTTTTTTAGGATACTTTGATGAATAAAAAGTAAAAAAAAAAAAAAAGAAGAAGAAGCTATGTTTTTAAATTGTAATAACAATATACACTACTGGTCTGTATTTTGGGGTCAGTATTTTTTTTTTTTTTATAAAATCAATACTTTTATTCAGCAAGGATGTGTTAAATTAATAAAAAGTGATAGTAAAGAATATATATTATTAGAATTTTTTTTTTTTTTTTAATAAATGCAGTTATTTTGAACCTTTTATTGATCAAATATATTAGACAGCAGAACTGTTTCCAACACTCATAATAAATCATAATATCAGAATGATTTCTAAATGATCATGTGATCGACTGATGTTACATGTGACACTGAAGGCTGGAGGAATGATGCTGAAAATTCAGTGCTGCATCACAGGAATAAATTATTTTTTTAAAGTATATTCAAATAGAAAACTATTATTTTAAATTGTAATAATATTTCACAATATTACTGTTTTTTCTGTATTTTTGATCAAATAAATACAGGCTTGATGAGCAGAAGAAACTTCTTTCAAAAACATTAAAAATAGTAGGCTAATGTTTCCAAACTTTTGGTCTGTACTGTATATATATATATGTTATTATAACAAATTATTATTTATTATTAAACAATTTCACACCAGCAGGAGAGCTGTTTTGGCTGTGTTCCCTGAATCAGTGGGTTTGAATGAGACTATTGAATGAATGATTCAATGACTCAAAAAAAGACACTTATTTGTCGCCACCTACTGGCGTAACAGTGTAACTTGCAGATGTGTGTGTCTGTGCATACAATTTCCTTTTTCCTTTTCCCTACTTTTTTTTGCTTGCTTCAGCAGTTGCTGTGGTTCAGTCGATGGCTGATCGTTAGCGAGTAAAGTGTCATAAATGAGTCTCGTTTAATCCGCTGATGACACGTCATGCTTCAGAAGCTCTTCGTCTCTCTCTCGTCCAGTCTTTAAAAGCTTTTGTCAAGACCTCTCACCCTCCTGCAGGTATAAAATCTTTCAGATAGAGCTGAGAACACACACAGACCCTCGTCCAGCATTACATCATCTACCCTGCTGTTAAAAGACAATTTATTCAGTGAAATGCATTGTTTTGACCTGTTCAAAGAGCGAATGAGCCGTTCCATCATCACATTACGCTCCGCCGGACAGGTGATGAGATTAATATTGTCAGGAACAGTATTAATGAATCTCAAGCTTTGTGAATGTAAACCAGGAGCATCTGCTTTCGAAAGGATCGAGGCAGGGCAGCTTTCCATCCATTTTCATTTGCTTTCATGAATAATGTACTAATGCTCTTCTGTTGTGGTCTCTCTTCTGTAAAGATATTGTGTCCGCTCTGATTTCTGGTGTGCACTGAAAACAATCTGTGCTCAGAAAGCATGTGCACAACAGCGTTGAAGAGTTAATAATCTATCCTTCATTAAAACACACGAGTCAGTACAGACACCCGTGAGATCATTTCACACCATATGTTTCACCTACGTGCTTTCTATTGAAAATTAAATTCAGTTTCACATATTTTAAATGCTTTTAAAGCCAAGAAATAACAAGAGTGAAATGCACTTTCTTAATTCAAGCTTATTGTGAATGATTCATCAGCGCAAATTATTTTGGAGACAAATAATTTTACTAATTTATCAAAATAAAATGTTATAAAAATAATAAAAAATATACATAATAATAATAATAATAATAAATTAATTTTTATAAATTTATATTGTTGTTATTAACCTTATTTAATTTGGCTTTGTACTATTAAAAATAGTAATATTTTGTCTAATCATGCAGTCTTGTTCAATTCTCATTTAATATTCTGTTTTGTGTGGAAAAATGTTAAAGGAGTAAATGCATTGCAGATGCTGTTTTTATATTTTTATTTTAGACACTAATGGTCACAAAATGTGTTGCATTAAAAGTATTTAATGACGAGACCTCATCAAACATGAAAGCCATAATTATGCTGTATTTTTTTGTATCTGAAAGCATTAAATAAATCATGTCTGTATTAATAATTAATTCAAGAACATTTCAGGCTCCTATTATATCCTGAAATTCAGGTCAAGACTTCATCCTCATTCCTGATCGCTGCTGTTATATTTCAAAAGCATTTGAATCCTCTTTAACCTGTCGTAACTGCAAACATTGCAGACTCGTCTGACGTCACACAGCATTCAGTTCCATCCATTCACACACACACATTCACCCTCATCTGTATGTTTCTGTCTAGCCTCGTTGACTCTGAGAGAGAGTAATGGAGGACTGGTTTTCTCTTAAACAGTGTTTTTGAGACGGCTGTATTCAACTCCTGACTACCCGGGGATTTCATCTGCAATTACAGCGTGTCTGCTGTTTTTCTGCAAGAAAACAGTAATCATCAACTGCACTCGATGCTGCCCAGAGTACAGACTGCACAGACCGCCTACAGAGAGAGAGAGAGAGAGAGGGAGAGAGAGAGAGAGAGAGAGAGAGAGACAGAGAGAGAGAGGGAGAGAGAGAGAGAGAGAGAGACAGAGAGAGAGAGGGAGAGAGAGAGAGAGAGAGACAGAGAGAGAGAGGGAGAGAGAGAGAGAGAGAGAGAGAGAGAGAGGGAGAAAGGATGAAGGAGAAGTAGAAGTTCTCTTCTGGTATCTCCTCAGCTCTCAGTCACAGGTTAAGAGAGTTGGGCTCGGTGATGTGCTTCAGTAGCTAAACAATTGAACTAAAGCAAATTGTCAAAGAGACATCAATATTCCTAACAGTGGCAGATAATATATACAGTAATATATTCAATACACACATACACACATACATGCACACACACAAACACACACACATGCACGCACACGCACAGACACACAAACACACACACATGCATGCACATGCACGCACACGCACATACACACACACACACACACACACACAAACGCATGCATGCACATGCACGCACACGCACAGACATACATACACACATACACACACAAATGCACACACACACACACACAAACACACACATGCATGCACATGCACGCACACACAGACACACAAACACACACGCATGCACAAGCACATGCACACACACGCACACACACACATACACACACGCACGCACGCACACACACAAACACACACACATGCACGCACACAAACACTTACACACACACATGCATGCACAGACACACATACACAAACACACACGCATTAAACTTCAGATCACCACTTGCACTTACTTAAAAAAAGCCAAAACATCTAGTATTTTTTTTTTTTAATTTGTAATAACTTTAGTATATATTTTATTTTTTATATATCTGTCTATATGTCTGTCTATAACATTTTATTTAATGTAACAAAAATGGTATATTCACAAAATGAAACATTTAAAATGTATATATATTATTATAACATTTTTAATATAATATATATATATATATATATATATATATATATATATATATATATATATATATATATATAATGACTGATGACAATTCAGCTTTGCATCAAAGGAATAAATAATATTTTTTATATTATTTTTATATATTATTTTAAAGTATTTTATAATATTTGAAAGTACATGAGTACATATATATATTATTGTATATCTATTTTTCAAACTTTCAAACTTCGACTGAACACAACTGTGTCCATCTTTCACTAATGAGCCTCAGGTTCTCCATGAGACCACAAGCGCTCGTCTGGAAAAAAACAAAACAATCCTTTTCCCCCCAATGTTCACAGCCATTTAATTTCTGAACTAACTGGGGTTCGTCGAGCGAAATATCCACCGGACGTTTTAATAAGGGAGAAACGAGCAGGGTGCACGCTGATGACCTCACAGGTGACAGTCAGAGTATGTAAATGATTAATTACCCAGAATACATCGGGATCATATGCTTGTTAGGAGGACGAGGAACCTCTCTGCCTGCAAATACATCGATATCATCTCGCCACTCGCTCGCTCGGCCAGACGGATGAGCGACAGCAATTAAATGAGAATTAATGAGATTTCTGGAGGTTATGTTAAAAAAGAACAAAGTCTAGTAAGCCTTGCCATTAAGAAACCCAACCTGCTTCTGCAAGTCCTTAAACTCTTCAGGGGCCAAGTGCATTGTGGGTTTTTAGCCATTAGAGATGCACTTCTGTGTGCTTTATATCTATAAAAAGTTCTTGGAGATTCGTACGAATGAAAAAGACCAGCAGACCGATTGAGTTGCACTGCTTTATAAAACATAAATAATAAAAAAATGCATGTGTGTGTTTTGTTGAGGATCATATTTCAACATCAGGCTTTTGTGGTGCATATAAACTGAGCAAAAATATGCAGTTTGGTGCAGATGCTGATATTTAGATGCTTGTGATGAAAATGCTGTAAAAATCAGTCGTCGCTCTATATCTCCGATAATATCAGATGAGATTGATATGCTCCGAAAATCTAATGCAATGCAATCGGAGGCTGATTTAGAGATGAACAAATATAAATATGATACAGTATTCTTTAAAGGTTTTTGTAAATCTAAATCTTCAAAAGCAACACACAATATTGATTGTTCCTTTCAAATGACATAAGAATGACATTTCTTGGTTTGCATGTGAACCAGAAGAGTGGGGTAATTCAATAAGCTGGTTTTGGGGAGTTATCAGCGTATAGTGCGCATGCAAACGTGTTTGGCCTCAGTGTGAATATCTGCAGCTGCGAGAGAGATGATATTCTTTCACGTTACACATCAACTACAGCTGACATTTACTGGGAGAACACGCCACTTAAATATGATCTGTGTCGGAGCGTCTAATACACCGAGAGAGGCTTTAATTGACACGGACGGGGTGATGACTTTCTTTAGAAATGAGAAACGGGTCGAAGCCGGAATCACTGTCAGAAGAACAGCACACATACAGCACAGAACACAGAGCTGATGGCTTTAATGTCTTTGAAAGGATCTCTTCTGCTCATTAAGATTGCATTATTTAATAAAAATACAGTAAAAATTGTGAAATATTATTGTAATTTAAAATATCTGTTTTCTGTGTGAATATCTATTAAACTGTAATTTATTTCTGTGATGCACAGCTGCATTTTCAGCATCATTCCTAATCTTCAGTGTCACATGATCTTCAGAAATCATGAAAATATGATGATTTACTGCTCAAGAAACATTTCTGATTATCATCAATGTTGAAAACTGTTGTGCTGCACAATATTTCTGTGGAAACTGTGATGCATTTAAACTTTTAAGATGATGTAATCAATAAAAAGTTTAAAATAACAGCACTTTATTGAATAAGAAATCTTTTGCTCTGCAAGAAATGGTTCTTCCTCAGTATTTTTGTCTTGTTTTTCAGTACAAATATCTGAATATTCTTAAATCAAAATACACTTAATGACTGAGGAGATTAAGTTATGTTTTAAAAAAAAAAATCGAAATTAAGTCTTTGATTAAAACTAGAAAGAAAAATCACTCCCAATGGGGCATAAAAAATAATCCTGTTTTCCCTTTGAATAAATATAACCTTTCTGACCCAATTAGCAGATTTTAATTTTTCTTGATGTAAGCAAAAACGTACAAAAATTTTAGTAAACAATTTAATATCTTAAATCATATTGCTTGTCAAGTAAAGGTATCTTGATTCAGATGAAATATAATGAATCCTGAATGAATAAAAAGTGTATCCATATTAATTTAAATCAGTAAGAAGAGTACAATTTTATAATATGTCTTTTATTTTTTTTTTTCACATAAGTTTAATTTTTTTTGGCATCACATTAACCCAGATTTTAGGGGTTTTTATGGGTTTAATTACCAAATATATATATACACAACGTTTGAGCAATATAACGCTCCTCTGAGAGGTTTCCACTTCATTGGTCGAGTGTTTCAGTGTTTCCCAAACTGCTTTAAACACACTTGAGTTTACCGCATCAATGATCATACACAAGTCTCTTCTCTCTTTATTGCATTAATTGCATTTCTGATGAATGTGCGGGTGCAAGAAGGAGCTGCAGAAAACAAATCCCACTCGAAAAGCTGTAAATGACATGGATGAAATCCATAAACCAGATTAAAATGCTTCAATAGAAACCAGTCAGCGAGAGAAGACAATCCACAAAGCTTTTCATGTGTGTGTGTGTGTGTGTGTGTAGTTTCTAAACAGATCATCTAAATGCTGCCACGACAAATAAAAGTAAAAGAACATTGTTGGACAAATCTCGATTTCTGATGATGGGATGTTCTGAGCGCGCTCCTGCTTTAATCGAATTACGGGTTACACAATGGAACATGTTTGATGAGAAACATATTTGCGGTAATTTAATTAGCATGAAACAGATTTGAGTTTAACGGGAGGCTGCACGTCCTGGAAGACAGTGTGATTGGGTTTGCATTGATCTCGAACAAACGCCATCTGGAGACTGACCTCAGACCTGCTGGGACACTAGATATTATTCTGCTTTATTTTTTGCATATGCCACAGAACAAATCTCTCGGCTAATAAATGGAGGGACACATGCAGAGCCAGTTCTGTGCAGGATTTGTGTGGAAAATGTGGAGATGTTCACATTAATGGAGCCGGTGAAAATAAACTCTCTGTTTGAATAATGCAAATTCAATAGCGATTACTCAGATTTATGCAGCAAAATATGAGAGATTTCTATTAGAAAACATCAGTCGATAAACCTGAGTGTGCAACCAAATCAAGAGAGGAAGAGACATTCAATAAACGCAGCTGAATTGATTCAAGGATGTTTCTAGAAATGAATTACTGCCTTTGTTAATTCTGTTACCGAAGTGAAGATGAGGCTCTAATGGCCTGCCTTTCTCTGCATACCGTTAAAAAAAAAGTTATATAAATGTAAGGAGAAAACATAATGTTTATGGAACAATTTTAATAACTTTATCGATACATTCTCGTGTTATTAGAACATTCTCAAAACTTCCTTTTGATGTTGTTTGCAGTTGATGAACATTCTAAAAAAAAAACGTTTTGTAACATTTAAGTAACGTTCTGATCATGACGAGAAAACTGGATACAAAAAGAAACATTCAAATAATGTTAAACTGTATTTGGCGTAAAAAAAAAAACTGTAAAATATCGTTTAAAAAATTCTATAATCTTTAATCGTTAAAAATAGATATTTTATCGTAAATAAAAATAGAATACATATAAAACTAACATTGTGTTTTTGGTGTAAATAATGGTGTAAATAGTATTTACAAATGTAAACTCATTGTCATTAATTATTTTCTGTAATGACTTGGGGTCCAAATTAGATGGTCTTTAATTTTATTGTGTTATTTATTCTTTAACTTAATATTATTAAGTTTTTAGTCATACAAATCTGAATTAGTTATGCTTTAATTTGATTTTGTTGTTTGATATAACTTTTAAGTCACAAAGCAGGATCTTAAACTGTATTCAACAATATTTCGGACAATATTGAAAACTATATGACATTAGTTGAAATTTAATTTAATTTTGTTACTTAATTATTTACAGTTTTAAGTAATAAAATAAAATAAAAAAAAAATAAAAAAATAAAATCAAATAAAATTAAAAATTAAAAAATGTAAAAATGTAAAAATTAAAAAATAAAATAAAATAAAATAAAATATTTTAATGACATTGAGAGTTGGTCCATATTAGATAGGCTTTACTTTTATTTTGTTTAATTATTTTTTCTTTTTTTTTGCAATCCTGCATTCATTCTTTAATAGACGGATAGATGGATGCATGGATGGAGAGATTATAATAATTTCAAGCTGGTTTGCACCTTGTTTGTGTAAAATGCATCAGATTCTGAGGAAAGTGGCCACCTCTGGACCAAAATCGACCAGCTCCTTTCTCACACTTGATGTCAGGTGTGTTTGTTCAGGGCTGAAACCAAGTACTTTTGAATATATAATACAAACAGACCAGATCCAGTCAAATAAACGTTATAATGTCTTGGAATAGGAATTAAGGCACGCCATGTTTTCTCAACTGAAACATGCACTTAGACTTAACAAAAGTGTGGATTCCTTTATCAAGGAGGTTTTCTCTGTCGTCAGATATAGTTCAGCACAACAGCACAGTGCTGATATTCACATGCAGGTCTGCAAAAATATGATACAGTCTGAACACAAAAAGTATTTTCCCAGAGCCGAGGATCTTTCTGAGAGACATTTGGTGCTGAATACAGGTCAGACATCCTGGGACTTAATGCTAAAGAAACAGAAACCCTGAGACACACAAACCAAAATATGAATGAAGGAAATTTTATTTTACAAAAGCACAAACAATTAAAAAACATTTTTGTATTTTCATGAGCAAAACCTGCTGTGCTGGTTTATAGTTGATCTGTAAAATTATATTCTGAGAAATAATACTGCTTTATATCTTGAAAAAATAAAATGTTTAGTGATTTGCAAATAAAAAAGGACTTGATGATGCTTGATGAGTTCAAAAATATCAATAACAAATTATTATAATTTTCCTTTTTTTTTTTGATTGAAAATCCAAATACTTTTTTGTACTTTTTTATTCCACCAAATACAAATTTCTTAACTATTCTGAGGTTAAAGCATTGGTATAGTTTAGTCTAAAAATTTGATATAAAATTCTCTGAAAACATGGCTTTTTTTTAGCTAAAATTGCTCTAGATGACAACGTTTTTATTTTACATTTGGGGAAAAATGGCATCAGTAGTTTACAGAATAAAACTAAAATGACACTCCACTCAAACACATAACTATAAGAAGATATTAAGTCACAGTTGCATAACAGCATTTAACTGAAACATCATCATTTTGCAAAACGTTTATAAAATCTGTGACGGAAGCCGGGCTTCTGCTGCTTTTCTTGCCAGACACCTGCAGGAGAGCAGAGAACTGATGTGAATGAGCCGTCGGACACAGAGCCTCTTCTGTTATTCAGAGAGAGTGAGAGCGAAGGAGAGACACTGGAGCTTTTGGGACGAGACGTTTAGAAACACAGCCGTCCAGCCAGACGCACCTGCAGCTGGATCCTGAAATGAGCCTTTAATTGGGTGAAACAAAGGAAGGCCTTTCATCTGCCATCGTGCTGCTAACACCAATAGATGAAACTGTCAATCAAACGCCGCAGCTGCTCGGACGCATCTTCTCAGGCTTATTAAAGGCTCAGAGTTAGTGCATCGGCTTGCTGTGTGACTGTATGACGGATGGGATTCATTAATCTAATTTCTTTCTGGCGTGGTCATATTGTCCTCTGTTCATAGAGACTCCAGTGGCATTATATTTCCACATGCAGTAGTCTAATATTGTGGCTTCATCTATTGCACATCTTTAACAACATAAGGAAAAAAGTGGAAAGTTTGTTTTGCTCCAGGTTGGTGTTGCTGATATAAGTGTTTTTGGCTTAACTATCCAGGTGCATGGGCTGGCATTCAGTGGTGTATCTGCAGGTGTGTGAACAGTGTTTTGGTGTGTTATAATCCAGACTCTGTTCCAAACCCTAGTGAGCTGCCTACATAGACAGTATTTTAAGGCATCATAGGACTAAAGATGCTAAATGCCGACTGGTTCATTTTTGCTAGATTTTAAGATTGCATAATACGGAAAAGCCAAATCTCAGAATGCATTGAATGTAAGCTATGTGAAAATTCAGTTTAATTCATTTTACTTTTATTTTTTATATATAGTTTCAAAGCAGCTTTAAAGAAAATGTATTTTTCTACATTACAATAAAGAGTGATCAGTTATCAGAGGTGGATGACACCGTAATTAGATTATACAAATTGATTAATTAATTAAATAGCTCATAAATAAAAAATAAATTACAACCATTTTGAAAATGTCCTATTAAATAAAAACGTTTAAAAAAAAAGTCAAATTCAGACCTGATCAATATTTTTTGCAGTTCTGCAAAATAAATAAATTTGGTTACATTTACACATTTACATTTTAATATATATATATATATTTTTTATATATATTTTATATATTATTATTATTTTTCTTAGCAAAAATAGAAAATAAAATTAATAAATAAGTAATATAAAAATAAAGAAGTCTTGCAAATTTAGACTTGATCCAAATTTTGTGCTCCTCTTTTTTTCAATCCTGCAAAATAAATAAATACATTTGGTTAAAATGACATACATTTTTATTTTAAATATTTCTATAAAAAAAAGAAAAAAATTATACATCAAAAAATGTAAAAAAATAAAGTACTGCTGCAAATTTAGACCTGATCCAAATTTTGATCAAACTTTTTTGCAATCAAGCTTTATAAACAAAAAAACAAATACAATGTTCTAGAAAGACAAAATTACAAAAATAATAATAATAACAAGTAAAATAAAATAAAAAATATATTTTGTGAGATATAAATCTTAAAAACTAAACCCATAAACAAATTAAACAAAACAACAAATCAGTAAATAAAAACATCTAAAAAAAAAAAGTTACATGATTTTGTCAGAAATAAACATCTAGTAATGGAAAACTAATGTTAACAAGCACAACTTGTGATTTTAATAATGCATTAGTAAATGATGAATAATGAACATTGCAAAGTGTTCCCAAAATAACAAAAATGCACAAAATTGCTAAAATTGTAATAATTTTTTTTTGCATTTGCATTACAATGCATTTTATACACAAGTAATTCTTTAATGCAAATTAAATATTTTGCTATTTAAAATATTAGTAGCTGTAAGATGTATGTCATATATAATAGAAGATAAATGCACATTCACTTTTAATAATGTTGTTCCATTTCTGAATGTTTACTGATGCATTAGTGAGATTTGATCACCTAAATCTGAGGTTATTCTGGGAAATGATGCATTACAAGGCCGTCTGGCACTAATAAAACACCACACTGGGGCTTTAGACACATTACCTGCCTGGAAGAGAATACAACAAGCCTGAGATCACACTCTTATTACTTCTTATTCAGTCAGTGATTAAAGGGCTGGCTCACAATTTCCTCTTGTTAGCTTTGAAGTCTACATGAATGAACATAAATACAATTCAATTTACTACTGACATATTTGAGGATATTTACTGAAAAAGACCGAACTGAAGCTGGAGTCAGAGCTGAATGGATTCAAACACAAAGGCTCTTGCACGCACACGCATGAGGCATTGATCACGTCACGTCAGGATCCGGGAATGAATCTGAAAGCAAATATCAATATTTTCCTGTGATGCTTGAAAACGTCACTAACTAAAGGTCGAGGAATATGAGATGCAGAGAACAGCTTTGTGTGTGTGTGTGTGTGTGTGTGTGTGTGTGTGCAAACGTCTGAAAGATCTCCAGATCAATGCAAACATTTCTCAACAAATTCCATCGCACAAAAATCAGTAGAAAAATATAAAAGCTACAGTAAATACAAAATATAATTTACTTATATAAACAAATAGACACTGTAAAATGACTACAATTTTAACTAAATTTAAATGAAAATGGAAAATTTATTTAATTAATTTTATCACTCTTAACTCTTATCTCAGTTTCTGTTCAGAGTAATTTAATTTCATTAATTGCCAAGGTAAAATTACTTGTTTTCATTAAGATTAATCTAATGTACTAAAATATCTAAACTGAAAAAAAGCAATAATTTAAAAAAAAGACTAAAATATAAATATAAAAATCTATAGACATTTAAAAAACCTTAAAAAGAACAAAAACTAAAATATAAATAAAAATCTATAAACTTTTTTTTATATATAAAAAACAATAACTTAAAAAATTACACAAACTAAATATAAATATTAAAATAAATAAAATTAAAATAAAATACAATATTTATACATGCACAATACACCAAAAACTATCAAAAACCAGCTTTTATATAAAAAAAAGTAAACATAAAAAATAAGTGTTTTCATAAAATAAACCGACCAGGAGGTTTCTCATCATTGCCCGAATCCTCTCCCAAACTGAAGTCAGTGTGAATGAAGTGATCTGAGCATTAGTGGTGTAGTAACATCAGGAATTAAAAAGGCTCTTGTTAAATCAAATATACTGTCAGATCATCATTTGATGGACATTACAGAGCAGAATATGAGTGAGAACATGCATCTTCAAAACAATCATACTAAAGCAATCCTTTGTATTTACTCAACAACAATGCTGATATTTGCTGGAAGGTTTCAAGCATCAATTACTGTAAATACTGATTACTAAAAGTGCAGTATTTTGCATTATGCATGAAACAGTATGCAGATATGCAAATAATGTGCATTATGCAATGATAACATTTCAAACAGTTTTATACTGTATCACAATCTTATTTTAGTATCATTGTTATAGTTTCTGATAATATTTTCACTTAGATTTTTCACTTTAATTTAGCCTGTTTAAATTTTTTTTTTTTATTAGCTTTGTTTATTATTAGTTTTTTAAATGTCTATATACAGTATTAGTCATAATTTTTTATTTATCTGTAAATATTACTTTAGTTTAGTTTATTAAGTTTGAGTTATTTTAGTAATGCAACTTAAATGTATTTAAGTTGAAGTATTCACACATTTTTATTTAATTTTGAAATATTTTAGATTAGTTTATGACGTTTTAGTACTTCAACGTCGAGTGAAAATTAGAAATGTAAAAAAAAAAATCAGAAATATTTTATTTTTTTATTTTTCTCAAGTAATGGAAATGTTTTTAGCTACTCCTTTATTTTTTAAAGGTTTAGCTAAATATTATAACCCTCTGTCACATCATCTCATGATCTCATCGTCCAATTATCATGTTGGAAATAATAGTTATTTAGCATTTTTTGGGCATAGTAGATATGATTTCCAATTGTAAACAGTTAAGCGTGTTGCATTCTGGGAAATGTAGTACTGTATGTCATTTAATGCACATGCTGTGAACGATATGCACTGTTAGTATGCTATTCCCGATCATTAAATCAGGGAAGGAGCTTTGCTTTCCAACTCTAGTCTGAGACCTGATGGAAAAAGAAGAACAAAAATTAAGGTGAAGAGAAGAAAAAACTACCTCCAGATGATGATGATGATGATGATGATGATGATGATAAGTGGCACATTTACTTCCTCAGATCTGCATGTTAGCGATGATCAAAGGATGATATTTTGCCTGAGGAAATCCATTATTTCGGGGGTAGGGTTGGAAACTTAATCTGCATAATTTAATCTGCGTAATCTTCATGGCGTTCGGTTAAATTAACGCTTCATGAACATCTTCATTAATCTGTCGGGACAGATCTTGGATTATTCATTGATCTTGTTACCTTAATCTCACGCTCAAAATATACCTTGTATATTTTGTTGAAATATGCATAGATACAAATTATAGAAAATCACTTTTTTTATTTAATATCCAAGTGAAAGCTAAAACACATTGAGAAATGTATGCTTAATATATAAAGCATTTGTGCTGTAATGATTTCATGTGTGCAATTACTGATTAAAAGGTAAACTGTGCAAACCAGTTACAAATTAACTGATAAACTGAGTAGTTTTAGGTGCATTGATATTTTAGGTAATGCAATCAGACAACTTGTTTATCACATTGATTTATAATTATCACATATGATGCATAGTGGTATAAAAATAAGAATGAGAGAGAATTTAATTTAATGGTTACTGTGTGAATGAAACATTATGATTAAAAAGTAACTGTAGTAGTCAGACTACGAGCATTTTAAAATTTAATAGTAATAGAATTATAAGTACAGGTAGTTTTTGAGCTCTGATTATTGCATGTAATCAGTTATAATATATGCATTGTATAATATATGCATTGTGCAAGAAACAAACTAAGTCTAAAAGTCCTCATGAAAGACATTTATTCAATGCATCTTCAAAAGATTAAATTCTCCTCCTTATCAAAGACCTGTTTGCATTTTAATGAAGTCTAATAGACGTGTTTTGGAGATGGAGATGTTTGTCATATTTCCTTGTGGACGCCGAGTGTGTCCAATTTCAGAAGAGCGAGCGCTTTTAGTTTGCCCACGTTCTGCATCAGAACACACACTTCTGCCTGTTAGTCACACTCTGTGATTTCCATTTAGAAAAGCACCAACAAACAGATTTCTGTTCATTATATATATCCGGCGTGCTGGTTTGTGACACCTAATTATTCTCCCAGACTCCGGCCGTCCGGTCGTGCGTCGTGTAGTTTAGTCTGGAAATGAATAACTGTGACATCAAAACATATGAGACCTCATAAAGGCTCTCTGAAGGGAATCTGATGCATTCACAGAGCTGTGTGAGTATTAATAAGAGAGTGTGTGTGTGTGTGTGTGTGTGTGTGCGGAAGGCCCAGTTATGGTGCTTAATAGTTTAACTGAAGCTGTTTCTCATGCAGTCACTGAAAAAATCACTTAAAAGACCAGTTTTCATTTCATTTGTCAATCTCTTCAAGCTCTTTTTCACAGATCAGAGTGACCACATCTGTCCAGCTCCTTAAAGAAGATATAAAACAACCATTAAACTATTATAGGAGCAGTTCATTTGACTCGTATTGTATATTCATACAATATGATGCTTCGTGTGATGAACATATAACTGATAAATTACTATTCAAAATATACAAAAAATTTTTTTTTAAATAAATTAACTATTATGAATATTTATAATGTGCACAATTATTATATTATTATTATTATTGTTGTTTTAAATATTATAGTAATCAAAATTATACCACTTTTTATTATTATAATAATCAAAACAATAATTACAATTATTGTAGTACATATACTACTTTATAATGATAATATAATTATAATTATTATTATTATTATTATTATATATATATATATATATATATATATATATATATATATATATATATATATATATATATATATGCATATTTTATATTATATGCATATTTTATATTATTTAAAATATTTTTTTGGATAGATAACAGCTAATTAACAACAATATATTTTTTATTATTATAAATATTGAAAACAATAATTACAATTATTGTAGTAATTTATATATACCCTATAATGGTTGTTATTTATTATACATATTTATCATTTTAAAAATGTAGTTTTACCATCCATGTTTTATTATTAATAAATAAATACATAATTATAATACTTAGAATAAAAAATGTATTTTAATCATCTATATTATTTTAGGTTATATATATATATATATACCCTTAACAGTTGCTCTCAAATCCAACAATCAGATGCATTATTTCAGGTCAATGTCAATGTTATTTATGCACATGTTCTCTCTAATTATGCAAATTTGCCATCCAGAGCATGACCCTGATTGGTCGCTGGGGTTTAATTAGCGTCTGTGGCTTTGTGTGCGTCTGTGTGATTGAATTCATTATTAACTGATCGTCTCTGAGCAGAAACGGGTCAGAATCACTTTAATATGAGCCCAGATTAATTGCCAAGGTGCCTGGACAAGGTGATAAAATATGAACATATTAATTCTTTATTAATACCATCTTCCAGGCTGTTTCTATTTTAGGAATGAAAATGAGGTATAAATTATTTCTTGATATGTTTTTTTTTTTTTCATCTTCTCATTGTCTTCAGAAATGTAGGTCTATTCTAGAAACTGCAGAGTGAAACGATGAAGCACCATGAAAGAGATGTTTTCATAGTTTTCTGAACTCAAACGCTAGCTTTGTGTGAGAAATAGATTGAAACTGAATCATTATTCACTGATATTATTCTCTCTTTTGACAAATCTTCCAAAACGGTTTGTGCAATTGTTTAAACTTGTTTAATTATGCTTTTTACACGAGTGCATGAACTAAATGTCCTCTGGCATCAGATCCATTGATTTAATGCTTTACATTCTGCCCCAAAAACATTGTAGCAATAGTTATGTATTATGAAATGTGGGATATCACATACAAAAATTTTTTTTTAAAATAAAAGTAAAAAAGTGCATAAATTCTAAAAATGCACACAATTTTATTCTTTTGATTGCATGCAATGGAAACTGTGCATTATTTGCAAATGTTTTATGTGGGATTATAATACAATTTTTAAAGCTGGTTCCTGGTTTAAAGAGAATACAAGACTTCTTCACCCCACAAATGGTTGTAAAAGCAAAAAAATGCTATGAAATGCATCCTATTAGGTGATCCCGAAAAACATTAAACTCAATAAATAAGAAAAAACGATTGGATTTCATTCAGCAAATATGATGCAGGGCAATGCTAATAAGTGAATAACATCAGAAATAACACCATAAGTGTGCTGAATGCAGCGTCTGGTATCAGACTATCCTCTCTATCTCTGTCCGAATGAGTTTTGATTCAGGATGAGTTGTCTCTGGTGAGAGTCCGAGCACCTACTTCCTCCTGAAGCTCTGCGTGATCTAACACACGCACGGGTCTTCACGAGCCTTTAGGGACTCCAGAAACGATCATGTTCTTTGCCGAGCACACAGCTGGGATTTATTTAGAGTTACAGAGAGGATGCAACACAACACTTTATGATGCTCTGCTGCATTAAACGCTGGAATTTACTGAGTTTCCTTCATAGACAGCAAAGATGGACGGTTATGAAAGACATCATTGTGTTTGCTTTAGTAAAGGCAGTCCCAGAATGCACTGCAGTGAGTGGTCCACCCATATGGGTTTCTCTTAGAAACACAATAAAGTAATAGTAAGTATAATATTTTCCGGAAAGAAAAACTATCAAAATCAATCAAAATCAATCTTGTTATTGTTAACTAAAAATATATATTTAAAAAAAAAATGAAATATGAAATATAAAAAAATATAAATCATAATTACAAATATGGAAATTAATTGAAACTGAAAAATAAGTTTAAGATGATGCACTGAAATTAGAACTGAAATAGAAATACTGACATTTCAAAATGCACGTATAATTATTATAACTTAATGAAATAAAGCAATTATTAAAATATAAAATTAAAGCAAATAAAAAATAAATACTATAATAGTTTATAAGTAATACTAAAATAACACTTTATTAGTAATAATATGATTATATTCTATTTAATACTCACATTAACAACAATTAACTTGGTTAAATCTCAAATGTATTATTTTAATATACTATTAAATATATTTTGTAAAATAATTTGTCATTTAAATATATATATATATATATATATATATATATATATATATATATATATATATATATATATATATATATATATATATATATATATATGACAAAAACATGTAGCAAAATTAGTCAAAAAGTAAATTTATATTTTAAACTTAAAATATAAAGATAAAAGCTATATAAAAATATTAATAAATACAATAATATAAATACTAATAAGTCAAAACTGAACAATACTACTAATAATATTTTTTAAGTCTAATTAAAATATACTGTAATTATTAACAAAAATATATTATAAAATTAACTAAAAAATATTCCAACAATAAATAATACAAAAACATACTAAATACCAACACTGTAATATAACTGTATTCTATTTAAAACTGAGAGGGAAAAAAACATAGTTAAATCTAATTAAATTGTATCATTTCCGTGTAATATTAACAGTAATATTTGTGTGTGCTGTGTATAGATTACAAGAGTATTGTGTTGTGTTACTCGAACTCGAAGAGTCGCATGTCCGTGTGCTTCACATGCAGAGCAAGATTTGTGTTGCATGCTGGGATGCTGTCTATGTAGTGTTCACTTCTGAGTGCTAGCATGCTGTCTATGAAGGCAGCTAGCTGTCATAGAAAGTCTTAGATGTTTGAAATCATTTCTAATTGTTCCTTTATCTCGTTTCTCTCCATCTGCTCTCCTCAATGGACGTCGCTCTCCCCGTCTCCTGACTCACTTTCAGCAGGTAAGCACTTCTCCTAAATTAAAGCTACATGCATCGGTGTGATCTGGAGTGAAAGTGGTTTCAGTGGAAACACTTGGATTGTGCAGAATGTTTCTGGGGTTTGATTCTTTCTCAGTAACGCTAGAAAGCATCTTCAATTGCGACTCGGTTTGAGTGAGTTATGTGTGAGGGGATGAGATTCAATTCGTTTGTTGACGCAAATCTGAACCAAACCTTTTGTGTTCCTGTGATAAATAACAATGTTAAGAGTCCGATTTAGAATAGAAATGCAATTATGGTAGTCTGGTTGAGAGATCAGGATAATGCCCGAAGCGAATCCCTTGAAACGAAAGCAGGCTATTACAGAGATTTGAGATGAGCCCCAAAAGATTGTTTGTTGAGACAGAGAAAACCACATTATCAATGTACATAATACTTCAAGCTGGTGCACGCAGCGGTACGGCAGACGCCTTTCACAAAATGTTGTGTGCCAACATTCATCTGAAGACATCAAGGCAATTACTGCTGCCCCCCAGAGAAACGTCTCGTCTCGGCGGAGGACATTTCCTTCACACTGTGTCTGGTTTCTCTGGTGGCTTTTGTTTGGGATGTGAACTGTGGCTTTCGGGTTTCTGCATAAAAAGACATGCTGTCAAACGCTGCCCTGCTTTATGTAATGCAGTCTTATTAACCAGCACTAAGTGATCACACACACACACACACACAGTAGTTAAATCAAGAT
>NC_039285.1:1842962-1887962 GCF_003368295.1 Carassius auratus
TCTTTAGAGCTTTCCAGAATATCTGTGCACTTTAAAATTAAGCAACATATCAATTTCAGTTGCAACAGCCTTAGAGTTGGTAAATTTGATTAGTTTTTGTTAAAAAGTATATGTTAAATATTATTTGGAAAAGCACCACTGAGCTTAATGTCTTCCTCCTCCTTCCTCACTATTTTGTTGTTGTTTTCTTTTCCCCTTTTCTTTTTCCCATTAAATGTTTGTTCTGTGCTCTGTAACACATTAAATGAGTTTGCCAGACCTTAAATTTCATTAGGAGGGAAGCCCAACTTTGATTTTCTTTATTAGGAAATGTTATCGTGTTTGAGGCCGGCTGGCAGAGTGACTTAAAGTGTGGACTCATTAAAAAATTCAATTAAACTCTCTCTCCTCCGCCTGCGTCTAGCTTTCATATAATAGCATTAGTTCTCATCAGCGAAGGTTGCCAGGTTGACACATGCATAATTCAGATATTCATTGCGTCAAAGGTGTGAGGAAAAAAGAGTATTTAATTCCAGATACAAAGCAGAATTAGATATTACATTAAAAAAAATGCATCAAACTCTTGCATTTGAATGTTTAAATGTATCCGAATTAATTGACTTTATGCTTAAAAAGTGAAAAAGATGTTTGCCTGTGGGAACAGAAAAATAATCTTGTTTTCTCTCTGAATTTAGGTTATTTTCTGACCCTACTGGCAGATTCCTTGGTAACACCTTACTTAAATTATTTAAATATAATGCATTAAAAAGTAGACTTAATGCATTGATTATGCCTTGTAATGCACCTTATAATGCAATGTATGAATAATTGCAACAACAGTTATAATATCTATTCATTACTACATTTTAAGAAAGTATAATGCTAGCAAACACAAACCTTCAAATATTATAATGCATTTTAATTTTGGTCACAATTATTTATTTACTTTAAAACATAAGTAAAGTTTTCCCAACTTTGTTTATGGATTTAAGCTTAAACTGTTTTAAGAATGAACTAAATTCTGATTTTGTTTTTGCAAACAAGACTTTATATCTCATATCATGGTGCTATGCATCTTCATTTAAATATGTATAGCTAGATATTTGTACTGGGAAACAAGACAATCATTTTTCGCACATTTGACAGCTTAAAACCAGTTAATCCTTCACATGCTGACCTCAGCAGGTTTTTTGTCTTTCTCTCTCACAGTTTAGCATAAAATGCATTGGAAATGAAGCATTAGAGAGGCTCTGCATGAACTGCAGACTATACAGCAGTGTTTCGGCTCGACTATCTATCATCTATCAGAGAGAACAGCCGTCGGTGTCTGAAGGGTTCCTCCCTCCGTCGTGATTGACAGCTGCAGTATCTGTATGCGGTCCATGCGTCTCTCCATGCTAAACTTGTGCATCAAAGGGCAGAAACTTACTAAAAGTAGTGGTTTACTAACTTAACTACATCAGTGTGGCAGTAGTCCGCTGATTTCAGAATAGTATTTTCCAGTGACAAAAATAGCTGGACAAAATGCTGCATTGTTGTTCTTCCTGTCATAGAGGTTAGTCAAGCTGCAGTAATAACGAACACGCTCTCATATCGCTCTCATTAGTCATGCGCAGCACTGGGAAGTCTGATTCATTTCAAGCACATTTGGACAGTTTATTATGAACCATTCCCAAAAAATAAAACACAAAAGTGATTCACTTGAGTCTCTATGCATCTTTTTACTTTTTTATTTTGAAGCACAGTGTAGCATCTGTGAATCCTGAAAAATAAAACGTCTCACGGTTTCCACAAAAATACTGGAATACTGTAATAGCTTTTTTTTTTACATTGATAATAATTATAAATGTTTTTTTGAGCAGCAAATGTGCATATTTTCATGATTTCTGAAGATCATGTGACACTGAAGACTGGAGGAATGATGCTGAAAAAATACAGCTTTGAACACGGAAATTAATCACATTTTAACAGATATTCGCATGGAAAACATCTATTTAAAATTGTAATAATATTTCAGATTTTGACTGTTTTTACTGTATTTTTCATTAAATAAACACACCCTTGGTAAGCTCTCCAGTCTCTCTATAAGTGTACAGCAGCTGCTCAAGGACTCAAATACATTTTTATTTTTTACTTGAACCATCCTAAATATCCTCAGCCGAAAGAGGACAGGGCAGGAGAGCGTTTGATTATTGCTTTATTCAGCTTAAGCTCAAAACATTTCCATATTTATCAAAACGAGGTTAAAGGCTAATCAGTCCATTAACAGAAATCCTCAAGGGGTCAAACAGCCTCCGAAAACATCTTTATTAGTTACTGACCCACGAAACCTGTTAGGAACTATCAGCAGCAAACACTCTCCACCCCACCAAGCCTCAAGCAATACCTAAAAAAAATTTAATAAAAACACCCCAACCCATGAAGAGCTCAATCCGTCTGGCGGCCTCGCTGTGACCTGACTCTCACTCGCTCAAATTAAACACCCAGCTGTCTAGAGACTCGCTGTTTCCCTTCCCTGCACTCACAGACATAAAAAGGAGATGCTACAGAGGTTAAACTCGAATAAAACACTTTGCTTTTCTCCAAGTGATGCAACACGCTGTAAACTCTCGGCTTTGAGGGTCTTTGGTTTTCTGGCATTTTTACAATGCACTCAAGAGCCGGAGCGACGGGAGGAGGGCTCTTCAGTCCCGAGACTTCACAGCGAGGAGGGAATTAGCTCTATGCAAATCTTGCCGTGTTCCTTGAATAAAAAGGAAACCACTGAGCAGGCAAATCTGCAGTCTATAAAGCACACTCACGCAGAACGAGGAAACCTGGCATGAAGTTAATAAGACTTGTGCTCTATTAAAATAAATAGACAACAATAAAGGCTTCCGTTTGCCACACCCCAGCAAACAAACCCTCGACTCGCACTTCAAAGCAGCTGGAGAGAGAGCAGATTTTGAAGAAAAATGGCCCTTTTACAGAAAAATGTATGAAGAGAGGCACAAACCGGGGATGCGGAGTATGAAAGGTGAAATTAAAGTCTAGTCGTGCTGGTCAATCGTATGAGGCTCCACTGGGAGATCCATCACTTGTATCCGTTCTGGATTCAGAACGTGATGCTTAGCAATAGAGAAGCTGAGGGATCAGATCAAGACGTGAGAAAACAGAGCTGACATTTACAGAACAAGACAACACACAGAACCGATCTGAAATCTGATGAACCGCTGGATGTGTAGAGCAGAGCTGTGGACGAAAGAGAAGCATTTCAGTTGAAGAATTAATTATGCATGACTCAGGCAGAAGAATGGAGAATAATTTGCTGGAGTACAGCGTATTGCTGAGTATATACAATACAAATAGTACAGAAGGATGGATGGATGGATGGATGGACGGATGGACATATGGATGATGGATGATGGATGGATGGATGGATGGATGGATGGATGGATGTATGATGGATGATGGATGGATGGATGGATGGTTGATGGATGGATGGATGGATGAATGGATGGACGGATGGACAGATGGATGATGGATGAATGGATGGATGGTTGATGGATGGATGGATGATGGATGGATGATGGATGGATGGATGAATGGATGGACGGATGGACAGATGGATGATGGATGAATGGATGGATGGTTGATGGATGGATGGATGATGGATGGATGATGGATGGATGGATGAATGGATGGACGGATGGACAGATGGATGATGGATGGATGGTTGATGGATGGATGGATGATGGATGATGGATGATGGATGGATGGATGAATGGATGGACGGATGGACAGATGGATGATGGATGAATGGATGGATGGTTGATGGATGGATGGATGATGGATGATGGATGATGGATGGATGGATGAATGGATGAATGGATGGACGGATGGACAGATGGATGATGGATGGATGGATGGATGGACGGATGGACAGATGGATGATGGATGGACAGATGGATGATGGATGGATGGATGGATGGATGATGGATGGATGGATGGACAGATGGATGATGGATGGATGGATGGATGGATGGATGGATGATGGATGGATGGATGGATGGATGGATGGATGGATGGATGGATGATGGATGGATGGATGATGGATGGATGGACGGATGGATGGATGATGGATGGATGGATGGATGGATGAATAGATGGATGGATGGATGGATGATGGATGGATGGATGGATGAATAGATGGATGGATGGATGATGGATGGATGGATGGATGGACAGATGGATGATGGATGGATGGATGGATGGATGGATGATGGATGGATGGATGGATGGACAGATGGATGATGGATGGATGGATGGATGGATGGATGATGGATGGATGGATGGATGGATGGATGGATGGATGGATGATGGATGGATGATGGATGGATGATGGATGGATGGATGGATGGATGATGGATGGATGGATGGATGGATGAATAGATGGATGGATGGATGGATGATGGATGGATGGATGGATGAATAGATGGATGGATGGATGATGGATGGATGGATGGATGGATGGTTGATGGATGGATGGATGATGATGGATGGATGGATGGATGGATGGATGATGGATGGATGATGGATGGATGATGGATGGATGAATAGATGGATGGATGAATGATGGATGGATGGATGGATGGATGGATGGACGAATGGATGTTGGATGGATGGATGGATGGTTGATGGATGGATGGATGGATGGATGGATGATGGATGGATGATGGATGGATGGATGGATGGATGGATGGATGGATGGATGGTTGATGGATGGATGGATGGATGGATGGATGATGGATGGATGGATGATGGATGGATGATGGATGGATGGATAGATGGATGGATGGATGGATGGATGGATGGTTGATGGATGGATGGATGGATGGATGGTTGATGGATGGATGGATGATGGATGGATGGATGGATGGATGGATGATGGATGGATGATGGATGGATGATGGATGGATGAATAGATGGATGGATGAATGATGGATGGATGGATGGATGGATGGATGGACGAATGGATGTTGGATGGATGGATGGATGGTTGATGGATGGATGGATGGATGGATGGATGATGGATGGATGATGGATGGATGGATGGATGGATGGATGGATGGTTGATGGATGGATGGATGGATGGATGGATGATGGATGGATGGATGATGGATGGATGATGGATGGATGGATAGATGGATGGATGGATGGATGGATGGTTGATGGATGGATGGATGGATGGATGGATGGATGGATGATGGATGGATGGATGGATGGATGGATGGATGGATGGATGAATGATGGATGGATGGATGGATGGATGGACGAATGGATGTTGGATGGATGGATGGATGGTTGATGGATGGATGGATGGATGGATGGTTGATGGATGGATGATGGATGGATGGATGGATGGATGGATGGATGGAAGAATGGATGTTGGATGGATGGATGGATGGAAGAATGGATGTTGGATGGATGGATGGATGGATGGAAGAATGGATGTTGGATGGATGGATGGATGGATGGTTGATGGATGGATGGATGGATGGATGGATGGAAGAATGGATGTTGGATGGATGGATGGATGGATGGTTGATGGATGAATAGATGGATGATGGATGGATGCCTGCCGTGGCTCCATCGCTCTGTTTGTCATCCTGAGCGTCGGAGTGAAGCTCAAAGCCCAGGGGTTCTGAAGGACAGCACAGAGAATGAATAACAGGTGTGAGGCGCTGAGAGCAATAACTGCAGAACTCCAGGAGGTGAATCATCTGCACAGATCTGAGCTCACAGTCCACAAACACACTCCAGATAACAGTCTGAGCATGACATGCTGACAGAATCATCAGAACGATCGAGTTTATTAGCAGAAAAGTGAAGAACAACATCAGGCTATCAGCAGTCGATCATCTAACATCAGGATGGAGTCACACTTTACAGTTGAGTCACTGAGCTGCTGCTCTATATATTCAGTGATGTATTCAGTCAAGGTCATGGCAATAAACCATAAAATAGTTATCAGAAGTGAGTCATTAAGAACTATTACAAACTTAAATGCAATGCAATCTAATTTGCATACAATATAGACCTCATTTACATCCAAATTGTGATTAACTTTTTCAGAATTTGCTGAATATTAACCGCATAAATCATCAGGATTGAGTCAGATTGACTGAATAGAAGGTGTTTGCGCGTATATGCATGTATTTATTATATTTTCTATGGAGTTCAACAATAGATTATCATTATTGCATTGAAAATTAGGTTCAGGGTTATTATTGTTGACTAAAACTTAAACCAAAACCAAAAAAGTGTTATAATATAATGTGATGTTAAATGGAATAAAATAAAATATTTTTAATAGACTTTACCTAACAGTATATTATTTCAGCTAGTTGCTAATTTCTGAAGAAGACCAAAATTACAAATAAAACTGATGAAAACACAACAAAATGACTAAAACTCATATATATAAAATCTTTAAAAAACAACTACAAATTAAAATGAAACAGAATGTATAAAAATAAAATAAATCAACATTAATAAAAATGTAAAAAATACTCCAAATTAAAATGAAAACTGAATTTGTAAAAATAAATAAAATCAACATAACATTAATAAAAACTTAAAAAAAATAAAAATGTAAATAAAAACAGAAAATTCTAAATATTAATAAAAACTATAATATATATATATATATATATGTATATTTGTATATATATATATATGTATATATATATATATATATATATATATATATATATATATATATATATATATATATATAAAAATAAAAGATACTAAAATATAAATATACTGAAATAATAATAATAATAATAATAATAATAATTAACCAACCCCATTTTTACTGACTTTTGATATGGTGGGTGTGAATTTTAGACCCTTCATGTACCTGTTTTCCCACTTAATATTTATTGTGATTTCATATATTATTTCTTACTGTATATGGTTAAAGAAATGACAAAAACATAAAATATTATTTGCAGTTCAGATTGATTTCTTTACACAAAAAAACAACGTATTATTAAAATTTTTTGTGAAAGTGCACGATACCCTTTTTTTTTCAGTGGACACATAACAGCCTATAGTGTATGTAGCTGATATAGCAATTCTGTATAAATATCTAGATTTTTTACCAATGCAAAACAACCTGTTTTCCTTCCTCACATTAGATATGTCTCAGTGTTGTTAAAGACAGTGACCCGCATTTGAGAAACAAAAATTCTATTTGAAATCCATTTGGATCCATAAGTCTCCATTGCCTTCTTTCTCAAGCACAGACACACAGTCGCCTCGTCTGTCAGCCGGAGTAATTTAATTTAGGAGCAGGAAACACAGCATCCGCTCGTTTCAAGCGTAAGCAGCAAGTTTATATTTAAGGCCGTCAAAGAAATGTAATAAGAGCCCTGCGTGCTGCGAGGTGCAGGAGCAATACTCCTCTGTAACATTCAAGCAGGAGAGTTTGTGGATAAACGGCAATTATTGAATTAAAGGCTATATTTAGAGCCGAGACACTCTGCCACTGTGAAACCGAGATGCACGTAATTAAGCAGTGACGCACAAAAAGTTGCATGCTTTTCTAAATGGCAGATTAATTTGCGCTCCCAAATAAAGGTGTGATGAGGTGCCAGTGAGCTATTAATGGCTGATGCCGGAGCTTCAGGTGTGAACGAGGATCTTTGTGAGTCACTGTGTTTGAGATCAGAGCGCCGCTGAATATCATCATGAAGCTGAGTCTTATTAAAGCGCTGATGACTCATGCACTTTGACATTTATCATCCTTCATGAGGATTCTGCATCATATTAATGCATTACCTGAGGCTTGCCCTGCCACTGATATATCAACACCGAGCGCTCGGACAATGCATTGACAAATGTAATTAGATTTTTAAAATCAGTTTTATTTTTTATTGATGCATTTTTTATTTATTTACATATTACATACAAGTTCTGTGTACATTATTGAAATCATTCCTTTTTGCATTACAGAAATAAGAATGGGATTTTTATTGTACTATGCTAATTGTAATGCATTCAGAGTTTGTGTAATGTACTTTGATAATTTTTCAAATAATGTTGTCACATTATAATAAATTATAATAATATATAAATATATACATTTATATACAACTCCTATAATAAAAAAATAAAATAAAATTTTAATTAAAAATTAAATTAAATTAAATTTAATTTAAAATAAATACATACAATTTAAAATAAATATAAAATAAAAAATAAACATCTCATATATGTATAAATAATGATTATATTTAAAGACATTCTGTTGCATCTAATTTATATTTTAAAATTTATATTTTAAAATTTATATTTAAAATAATAGCATTTTTTGAAATAGGAATAATTTCTAATGTTATAACCAAAAATAAATAAATAAATAACAACAATCACAATAAAACAATTACTAAAAATGTATAAAACTATTAAAAAGGATGAATAAATTAAATGAAAGCAATCAACACTTATTTAAAACAATTATAAAAAAATTAAATTTTTAATAAATGCATATTTTTAAAATTTAAATTAGATGCAATAGAATGTCTTTAAATATAATCATTATTTATACATATATGATATGTTTATTTTTAATTTTTAATTTATTTTAAATTGTATGTATTTATTTTTAATTTAATTTAATTTAATTTAATTTAATTTAATTTAATTTAATTTAATTTTTTATTTTTTATTTTTTATTTTTTATTTTTAATTTTATTTTATTTATTTTATTTTATTTTATTTTATTTTATTTTATTTTATTTTATTTTATTTTATTTTAGGAGAATCTGATTTGTAAATCATTTTTATTCACTTGTAAAATACATTTTAAAAAAATGCTTAAAGCACCATACAGTCTGTTGAATGTACTCTGCTGTAATGATCTGTTCAGCTTCCTCTCAACTCGTCTCTATGGGGAGGTAAAAGGGCTCTGTTGTCCACGCTTCTGTCACAAGCTCTATTTAAAGACATCCTTCACTCGCGGTTCCACAATCAATCAACACTCATTCACCAATTAGAGCCATTATTCTCTAGAAATAAACACATTGCTGGCTTCCTCTCATCCTCTCCTGGGAATCGGTCAGAATAGACAAGTCCTGGATATTGATTTGTTTACAAACGCAGGGCTGACCGATGCACGAGTCTGGAAAACTTAATATGAGTAACTTATAACATGTAACGGTGATTATTAGATGAAAAACTTTCAAAACGAAAATAAATAAAATATAAAAATAAGTTTGAGTTTTAAAATTCCTAAAACTAAAACTAAAGTAAAATTTAACTAAAGCTAAAGAAAATTCCAAAAGTAAATTAATAAAAAAGTGAAACAGAAAACTGGAAATTATAGAAAAATAAAAGTAATATAAATATGAAAATACATGAAAATAAAACATTAAATTATAAATTAATTAATTCATAAAAAAATAATTAAAAATCATTAAAAATCATAAAAAATTAAATTAAATTAAATTCATAACAAAATTCATTTACAAAATTCATTACAAAAATTAAATTAAATTAAATTAAATTAAATTAAATATTATTTGAAAAAATAAGAATTTCTAAATATTGCTTTGTCCACTAACATTAATAAATTAAGTATAAACCTAGAAAACGGTTGCACAGACAACTAAATGAAAACTAAATGGAAATGTTAGAAATCTTAAAATAAATACTAATAATCATAGAATAATATATAAAAAATAATAATAAAAAATAAAAAGCACATAATAAAATTACTAAAAAAAAATTAAATATAAAATAAAAGCACATTCAAAATATATTGTAACTTAAAGTACTGAAATTGCTAAAAACACAATTTAAATAAAAATTAAAGATATAAAAAAACCTAATAATAAAAGCATAAGTTACCGAAACTTAAAATTAAAATAACAAAACTAATAAATATAAAATAATATTTAAATAAATATAAAAATTAATATAAAATAACAGCTATTAATATATACAATATACATATTCGGTGTCCAGAGAGATTGCACAGTGAATGGAGCTGTGCAGCACAAAGCCTCTTTAAACAGCAACCCAAGAACCACAGCTAGTGCTTCAGACAGAAACTCAGATTTAATTGGAAGCTTTTATCGCTTGTGTCTAGTTAGGCCACTGCTAGCGATGAGGAATATTATCTGTCTTGTTACAGCAAAAAGCTGGAGTCGTTTAGAAAGGCTTATATAATCTTTGGGCCGCGTTAATATTTAATGAAAGCCGCTTCCTCTGGCCTTGAAATGTGTTTAGAGGAATAAAGGAGAAATTGGTTTAAGATGGTCTTTCAGGTCACGCAGGACTGATGTTTGAGGTGTCTGAAGGAAGTGTTTTCAAGGCTGACAGCCGAGTGTGTGTCGGTGACAAACGCTCGCTCGTGTTTGAGCGTATATCTGTTATATCTCCTGGAAAAACATGTCAGTCCCAGCGCAGACAGATGTCAGACACACCGGCTCGTGTTCACACGTCAGCATCACATCACACGCTCATCACAAACACTAGAAACAGTTATCTGAGCTCGGTAAAACCCTACTCCCTGCAGAGGAGGGAACGGGTTGTACTAGCACACAACCTGTCACTAACTTTAGAAACTAATGTCTCAGAAGCTACTTTGACACTTGTGTCCTGAGATGCCTACATATGCTTTTGATTATGGAGCTATATTTTACATTTGCAATTTATTTCTGTGATGCTCCGCTGTATTTTCAGCATCATTCCTCCAGTCTTCAGTGTCACATGATCTTCAGAAATCATGAAAATATGCTGATTTACTGCTCAAGACACATTTCTGATTATTATCAGTGTTGGAAACAGTTGTGCTGCGCAATATTTTTGTGGAAACTGTGATGCATTTTATTTTTCAGGATTCAGAGATGAATAGAAAAGCATTTATTTGAAATAGGAATAATTTGTAATGTTATAACCAAAAATAAATAAATAAATAACAACAATCACAATAAAACAATTACTAAAAATGTACAAAGCTATTAAAAAGGATGAATAAATTAAATGTAAACAATCAACAATTATTTAAAACAATTATAAAAATGTTTAATTTCAATAAAAAAATATTTGAACATAGAAGCAATCAAAATAAAACTCTAAAATGCATAAAATTGTAATGTAAAATTTAAATAACAACATAATAACGGCTTAATAAAACACTAAAACATAACTGAAAATAAAAATAAATAAATAATTGAACAAGTAAAAAAAATGCAATTAATAAATAATTTTTAAATAAATAATGAAACACTTATTAAAAAAGTATTAATCATAAAAATGTAAATTATAAAAATAATGAAACAATCAAAATGAAACACTTATTTATATATATAATAAAAAATACCTGCATGTCATGTGACAATTAACTGACATAATTAATTAATTAGTACATAATTTATAAAATATTAACTTAGTAAAATGTGTTTCCCCCAATTTAAAAAAATAATGCAAAATGGAAATAATATAATAATGCAATAAATGCTGTGAAGAAATAAATCTGCACACACAACATAGAGATTCACCAACCTTTTTGCATTTTGTCTGTTGTCTTTATATGTCATTTATAATCAATGAAACCCTGTCTTTTTGATTTGCGAATGCATTTGTAAATCCTCTTTCACACATGATTCATTTGGACAGACAGCATCTGTCCTGCAAAAGCCAAACAGCCGCAGTGAGCCACGAAAGCCTTTCTGAGAGCGTCTTTGAGCGTTTAATTACACATGTGTGTCTCAGACGGGATCAAGATGTTATTTTAAGGTTCTGTCGTGACATCTGAAGGACCGTCAGAGAGAAGAAGGGATCAGACAACATATTTATGGTTATTAAAATGTGCTGAGATGGAGAGGACTGTATTAAAACTCCATCTTTCACTGTCCGTGAGCATCTTTGTGAAGTCTGTATTCTGTTTTGATTAGCTGCAGGTTTTTATGATGGCGTGAGAACAGCTGTGCATCTAATTAATGCAGACACAAAGCTCATTAAATGTGACTCTATTGTCCCAGCGCTGCTATAGAAGACTTTATGCCATCGAAAGGTTAAGAGCGATGTGAGGCCATCTGTAATTTACAGCACACAGAGAATCACGGCCGAGAAGGTTTCTGTGTTTACTGATTAAACCTCAGCTGATTGGTGTTGATTGATTTGTTTCTGCAGAAGTTGATTGATCGGACTGAGGTTGAAGCCCGGCGCAGGCAATGCTTTTGGTGGCTTATGTGTTTAGAGTGACTGTAAATTAAATTAAATTAAATTAAATTAAATTAAATTAAATTAAATTAAATTAAATTAAATTAAATTAAATTAAATTAAATTAAATTAAATTTAATTTAATTTAATTTAATTTAATTTAATCATAAAAAATCATTAAAAATTAAATTAAATTCACAAAAAAACTATTCATAAAAATCAATAAATATTAAATTAAATTAAATTAAATTAAATTAAATTAAATTAAATTAAATTAAATTAAATTTGAAAAAAATTTGAATTGCTAAATATGGCTTTGTCCACTAACAGGAATAAATAAGTATAAACTGAAGTACTACAATTTCTAAAACTGAAAAATGTAATTAAAATAAAATAAATAAAGATATAGAAATGTACATATAAAAAAATTGAAATATTATAATAGTATAAAATAGTGTATGAATAAAACTAAAATATAAATACTTTGGTTTAGTCCTTAAACAAATCAGAATAAAAACAGAAAATAAAAAAGTTAATATACATTAGTAAATACTATAAAATACAAACATTACTAAAATAAATAAAAAATATTAGAAAAAAATATAAAACTGAAAAAATAAAACCACTAAACCTTAAAAAAAATTTAAATTGACAACTGAAAATATAAAAATAATAAAAAAAGTGAAGCTAATTCAAGATGTTAATTAATAAGTAATGTAATAGTATATTTAATATGTAAATAATACTACAATAAATATAAATACAAATAATAATAATAATAATAATAATAATAATAATAATAATAAACACCAAAAGCACATAACAAAAAAAATCTAAATAAATTTAAACTAGAAAAAAATATAAAAGGTAACACTTTGCTTTAGGGTCTCTTAACTAGTTGCTTATAAGCATGCATATTACTTGAATATTAGCCATTTATTAGTAGTAATTAAGCACATATTAATGCCTTATTCTACATGACCTTATTCTACATCCCTAATATTACCCAATATCTAAACTTAACAACTTACTATCTATTAATAAGCAGCAAGCTAGGAATGAATTGAGGGAAAAGTCATAATGAATAAGTGTTCCCTATTCTAAAGCGCTTCTAAATAAAAGCTAATTCTAAATATTAATGCATGGTATAGCAGTGTTGCTATGGCGATCGGAGTGATTGACAGCAGCTTCTCAGGTGTTTTCTGTCTCAATCAGAAGAGTTCACAGAGGCCCGAGGCTGGAGGATGAGTTATATACTGAAGAGACATGCTCAGAATCAGGGGTTTAGATAAAACGTGGAGTTACCGTAATCACCAAACTGCTCTGAGCTGCTCTCTTCAGCACACTTACTGTAGTTTCTATGGCAACATTCATAATGCCAAAATAAATCCATGTGCAGCTTTGCTGTTGATGACATCATAATAATGCAACAACAAAAAAAATCAATAATTACTATATAATAATTCAATTCAGAGTTTGCAATTCATATTTATGAGTAGGAGAGAGATAAAAAACATCTTTTATAACTAAAACTTGCAGTAAGGTTAATTCTGACATTTAGAACAAACCGTAAGTATTAAGCAGAAATATTTTACAAAATTTAATTTTGGCACTATTTAAGTGAATATGCATTTAAGACATTAATTAAATGTGTTTTTTTATGCATATCACTATTTAATTTTGCTTTCCAAAGACATGTTCGGAAATCATGAAATTAATTGTGAGTATTTTAATCTTTTTTTTTTAAGTATATTTGTACAGTAAGTTAATTTTGTTTAGTACTTGACAAAATATATTAAAATAATTTAAATATATAAAAAGATTAAATTCTTTATTGATAAATAATTATAAAGTTTTGTTATCCTTAAACACAATGTTTTTCTTGCCAAATTTAAACAGTTTAATTAAAACAAATGAATAAAGTGGTTAATATGAACTGACACTTGCATTATTTATGTCATTGTAAACTTAAACCTTTACGTTAATTAAAATAACGTAAAAATTTTACATTTTGCCTTCATAACTAACTCAAATAAAACAATTTTTGATAATCTATTTTATTTAATTTAAATAAACTTTTAATTTAAGTTAAAGTGATAAAATGAATAAACCAGAAATCAAAATAAATAAAAACTAAAAATATATTAAACTTTTAAATTAAACTAAAACAATGCACTCTAAGGAAAATCTGTAGCATTTATTAATTAATTAATTTATTTATTTATTCACTCTGTATTCTGTTAAAGAAAGAATTTTCAAAATGTATTTTTCTAAATTTATTTTACGGTTTTACCCATATTTTGAATTACGTATTGCATTGTATTGTGTTTTGGGGCTTGAAGAAATGTCTGTAGATTTAATAGAATATTTACTGCCAGGACATTATTCTTTTTTTCTTTCCTACAGCGTATAATTTCTAAATATATATATATATATATATATATATATATATATATATATATATTAATCATTGGTAGGTATAGTAATGATAAATAGTAACTGTAATCTCACAGAATAAACTGAACAAAAGAAACAATGACCCAAGTATTCGGTCATCTCAATGACACGTTTCCATGAATAACTCTTCCTAATGGGCACAATCAGGACAGACAGCCACTGCTTGATTTAATCCAGGGAAAGTGATATGGATTGAAGCGTACAGGGTGGCAAACCCTTAGGCAGAGACCGAACCCCGTGAGTTTATCACAACACTCTGCCAAAGTGAGTGACGTCTCTCTCTCGAGTGTTCACACCGCTGCGTGTGATGAGGATAGCGCTGCGATGCTTATCCACGGCCCGCAGTCATCTTTGAAGAGACCACTATGAGACGGAGATAGCTCTCCTCGTGAGGGTAGAGATCCCATTACCTGCGGCTCAGTAATCCCAACCTCAGCGTACAGTAAATAAAGTCACTCGGATCAGGCGTTTAGTGGAGGATGTGAACCCGTCATGAGAGTCAGTGTGTCTGTATGAAAACAGTTTAACACTTCATATGACCTCATATATGATTTTTTATGTCAAAGTCAATGCAAAATGTATCTTTTCTGAAGATGTTGGTGGTGTTTGTTCATGCAGCTATCACCAGCTAAGGATGTTGCAAACTGTGCAGTTGCTAAAATGTTTAACTTCAAATTTTGGGTGTAATTTTAAGTAATTAATGCTTTTATTATGCATTGAAATGGCAATAAAGGCAATGTTACAAAGCATTTCTATTTCAAATAAATGCTGTATTTTTGAACTTTCTATTCATCAAAAAAAAAAAATCATTAAAAAAAAAATTCTGTAAACATTTATTTTAGGTTGAAGCACTACTAATACCAAAACTGAAATAAAAATTTTATAAAAATAAAAAAATATTGTCATTTTAAAAAAATGAAATTGAAAGCAGCACAACTGTTTCCAACATTGATAATAATCAAAAATGTTTCTCGAGCAGTAAATAATCATATTTTCATGATTTCTGAAGATCATGTGACACTGAAGACTGGAGGAATGATGCTGAAAATACAGCGGAGCATCACAGAAATAAATTATATTTTATTATATATTCTCATGGAAAACTGTTATTTTAAACTTTTATAATATTTCACATTTTTTTACTGTATTTTTGATCAAATAAATGCAGCCTTGACAAGCAGAAGAGACTTCTTTCAAAAACATTTTTAATAAATGATATAAAAAATATACTTTTAATTGGATAAATGAAAATATTCAAACAAACACATACAAATCAAATATATAGTTGATCAAACACTGTAAAATATCTTTAGTTGATACATTTTTTGTAATTTTTTAATTATGTTTTTTTCCCCCTTAGTTCCAAAAGATAAGATAACTTTAAAGACATTGGAAATGTATAGGTTTACACAAACTAAATTATGTTCAGTTTCCTGAAATCAGTTTAGATTTTAGGATGTTTAGATATTTTTACTGTAAAACAATACAAAAATACTGATTGAGAAAGTTGTTCTGAGGACTCGAAACCAGATGTCAGTCTTGATCCCGGACTTTGCTTCTTTCTCTCCCTCAAACCCAATCTAACGCCCCCGCCATCTGCTCCACAACAGTCAATATTTATCCAACCAAGACAAAGACAGAACTCGACTTCACACTTTGCTTAAATCAAGACTATTTTTGCTTTGCTTCTGAGCGATGCAAGCGAGTCGAGTGAAAGCCCCGAGCCTCTGCTGCTGGGAAAACACTCATCAACACTGAATCCTAATGCACTGCATCAAAAGATCTCGGCGAGTTTGTGCAGATAAATTGGTGGTTTGGTTGCTGAATGACTCATCATGAGAAACTCCAGCAGAACACACTCATGCACGGATTTTTAGAGGATATTTTTAACAGACTAACACGATCACGTGACCATCACTCGGTCCTTCTGCCATGTGACTCAACGGTATCAACTTCAACCTGTTTTTCTGAGGATTATTGATCCAAAAATGGCTAATCTTGTCTGTGCATCACAGGCAGTGTATCATTATTATAGCTGAAGTGCGTCATGTTTGTGTAATACTATAATCACCAAATGATTCGGATTAAATAATGACTGTTTCCAAACAGGTGAACAGTAATTTAACACCAGTTTAGTCACATGTTTCAGTTTTAATGCAATATTTCATGAACGCTTTTGATAGTTTTGTTTGCATCTTCACTCGAATTTTCACATGCATGAAATTTTTCTATTTAAAAACATTTTTATTATATTTTCCTTATAATGCATACTTTGTAGTTACTACTTAATGTTAATGCTTACATTATACATATTTGTCTTGTTTTGCAGTATAAATATCTCTAAACATCATTAGAGCAAGTTATTTTGACCTGATAATCAATACTGCATAAGACTTTTTCAATTGTATTGCAAAAAAAAGAGACTTCTTTGTAAGTTTGTAATTAGTGTTTTTTACTTGTTCAGTTAAAATATCAAAAAATCCTCAAAACAAGATCAATTTACATCAGAAGCAACACAGTAAAATACATTTAGACTTGTTTTGATGCACTGTGTCTATTTTGTCTTTTAACATGTTTTGAGAATAAACAACTTGAAAAAAACAAGTGACAAAATATGTAAGTGAAGTAAGACAGAATACAAACAATAACTATAAATTATGAAAAGCTTAGTAAAATCGTATGCATTGTTGCTTCTTAACTGATCTTAGTTTAAGGAATTTTTGAATTTTTGTGTATGTGTTCAACAGGCCGAAGAAATTAAAATAATATCCTCCTTTAAGTGTCCTCTGTTTAGGACCTTTCAAGGGAGAACATATAAAACATTTACTGAAACCTCACAAAAAGTCTATTTTTTGTGTCAAAAACAACTTTTACTGTGTCTATTTTTGTCTTGTTTTGCAGTAAATATATGTAACAGTAAAAAAAAAAAGAAGAAGAATTCATGTAGGAACAAGTTATTTTGTCATTTTTGGAACATCAGTCTGGAATATTAGTATATTTTGTCTTTAGACTCTAACCACAGTTTTTTACTGCAATATATCTTCTTCGTTAGTTTCTAATTAGTCTATTTTGAATAAATTACTAGCAAAACATCGACAAGTATATTTATAGTATATGCAGAAATGTTAAATGCAAATACTGTCAAATATCTTCAAGGGAAAAAACATTGTATTATGTAATCTTACTGTAAAATTCATAATTATTTTGCAAGTCTAAACTATGAATTACTATATAATTTACAGTAAAAAAGCAGTAAGTTACCTTACCATAAACTGTAAAAAGAATTGTTAATGAATTAACATCCCAAATTAGTGGATTCTGCATGTAAAAACTATGAATTGCCATACAAATTATGGTGAAAAAAGGTGAAATACCATATAATTTATTATAAAAGCAAGTACATTTCCATACATGGCGAACAACTGTAAATGGTTTAACACCACATTATATGTAATTTTTCTGTAAAATAGAAAAACAGAGTTACCAAATGCCTATATTTAGGTCTGTTTCTCACATAGATGTTGTATGACTTCAAAAAAAACTTCCAAGTAAGTAAAGATACCAGAAGAACAATGTGATTTTCTCTGATGAGATGCTGTATATCGGTTTAATCCAAAGAGTGTGTTCTTCACCACATCAAAGCTGCGCTGTGTTTTCCAGAAGTCCTTGTTTCTACATGAGCCTAAATGGTTCTGAGACTGTGAGTTCGACAGTTACACAACAAAGGAAGAAAGCAGCCAACATAGCGCAAGTCAATCACATTTGCATAGCAATACTCTAATTTACAAAGGTTTACACAAGAACATTGTCCTTCAAGAAATATTAGGCAGCTTGAAGAAGTTTTGCCCTCACAGAAATACATGCAATGACAGACAAAGCCCCAAACCAGAAAATCATCTTCAAAGAGAAACTCATCCTCATGCTGTGTCTCGAAGCCATGACGAAAGCACTACAAATCTCACTACATTCTTACACATTCTGATGAAACCGTGGCATTTGCCTGTAAAACTCAACCCTTAGATGGTTTTTGGGTAGTTTTTAACTGGTCCACATCAAACCTCTATGAAATATCATTCAGGTCCCACTGATGCAAGTCTGGGCACTATACAATGTAATATGTCATTTTACTGTAAACTACTTTCAAATTTAAGATTTTTGCAAGTAAAAACTGTATTACCATATCATAGCATTACATAAATTTTACTGTAACATACTGTCAAATTAGTGTATTTTGCATGTAAAATCTATTAATTAACATTGAAGTTATGGTAAAAAACAGTAAGCTGTCTTACCATAAACGATAAAAAAAAAAAAAAAAAAAGATTTAGCACCATATTAAATATAATTTTACTGTAAACTAAAGTCAAATTCATGTTTTGTTTTGTAGGTAAAAGCATCATATATGTAATTTTACTTTAAATACTGTACAATTTGTGGATTTTACTGGCAAGTTTACACAATGGTTGAAATATGTAAATAGTTAACGTCCCACTATATATCATTTTACTGTAAAATGCTGTCAAATTAGTGAATTTTTACATGTAATTGCGGCACATCACATATGAATATATTTAATATAGATATCATATTTATTATTTTATATGTATTATTTAAAAAATTTTTTGGTTCTTCTCATTTTTGTTATCAGTAATGTGTAATGCAATTTATTTAGTTCATGTTTATTGCATTATTTTAATAGCATGTGTGTTATTCTGATGCAGCTTTGAAATATCATAGTACACATTAGATATTTTTAAGGTAAAAGCAGATTTTGGTTTAATTCAAATATTACTTATGGTTATAAGTTTTAAAATGGAAAGGCTTTTTTTACATTAATTTCCAGGTAACCACACTTTCCACTTTTTACCCTAAATTCAAATTATTTTTACAGTGTGGCAATTATTTTTTCCAATTTATATTAACCTCCAGGTGATATGTCTAAATTTGATCACTTAGAAAATCCTAAATATGAGAGACTTGGCAAACACCTTTATATATTTTATATAATGTTTAAATTATTCTATTTTCTGTCGTTTTTACACAGGAATCTTTCCATAGAGGAAGTTCAAGGTGAATGTATATTCAGTTTTATATTCAGTGCATATTTAATGTCGGCCAAGCAACACTGAAGCATTCTGACTGTACTCTTCTGTTATAGTCGTATTGTTTCTCCTGTGGCCATGTTCTCCTAAAACTTCGGCCTAAATGTACTTGAGCTGAAATCCAAGTGCCTCTCATTGTTTATTCATGTACTGTAAGTGCTGCGCAGGCCACAGTCAGACTCTAATCTGCTTCTCTCTCGCTCCCCTTTACATCTCACTGCCACTTTATCATCTGAATGCTAAATGCTAGCACACCTTCATAAAATGTTTTGTCAAAAGAATTTGTAATAATCAGCAGTGGCTTGCCAAGTCTGTTATTATTGCTCATAGTGAGCCCCAAACTCTAACTCTTCTAGCTACACAAGCTCAGTTTTGTGCATTGCCGCATTTATAATACACTGCAAGTGTTCCATTCTTGTGGCAGACATTTGCATGAATTATCTTCATTTTAAGTCATATTTATCATTGACTACTGCCATGGCAGAACAACAAGAATCTGAACTATTCTGAGCTGAAGAGAGGTTAGTGGTAAACTGTTGATGAGTTTGTATGCTTCTGGTTTTAGGGTTAGTGAGCAGTACAAACCCCCAGAACAAAGCAAATAATTATAAAGTGGATATAGAGAAGAATTACCACCTTTAAAATGAAGATGAAGATGGAATACAAATGGATTGTATTATCCAGCTGTATTTACTTATTTACTGTTTGCAGTGGTAACTATTTACTATTTTTCAGTGTGATTTTTGGTAAATTGTGTGGAAGCTTCTTTTCACAACGGGATAAAAAATAAAGGTAATTGCTATACTTGCTATCTCATAATTTGGAAGATTTTATATATATATCAAAACTAGCAATTCTGAGAAGAAAAGTCCAAATTGTGAGTTATAAACTTGCAATTGTGAGAAAAAAATACAGAATTGTGAGGGAAAAAGTTGCAATTAATGCTTGAGGTTTTTATTTATTTTATTTTTTGGCAGAGAATTGCAAGAAGAAAGCCAGAATTGTTCAATAATAAGTAGCAAAATCTCTTTTTATTTATATTATCTATTTATTTTATGGCAGAAACAGGCTTTGATTGAACTGTATAAAAAGATTAAGGTCAGCTTGACCCGCAAACATCATAATAATTATTCATATATAATAGTATATGGCAGAATATCAAATATATATATATATATATATATATATATATATATATATATATATATATATATATATATATATATATATATATATATATATATATATATATATATATATAGTAGTATATGGAACAATGACAATTAAAAAAAACAAAAAACATTTTAACAGTTATGCATTTGGTAGATGCTTTTTATCCAGTGTGATTTACATTACATTCAAAGTTTACATGTCATCAGCTCATGCATTCCCTGGGAATCCAACATGTCCCTGTTTTTTTAGTTCACAGATAATAACAAGCGAGATTTCAATTATATTTCGACCCCTGACCTCATAAATGTGTTTTTACAGCCGCCCTAGCATCATGCATTGAGTATTGCATGCCCACATCAGCCTGTGGTGTCCTCTAACCCTGTAAACACACATCGATTCAGGGCATGGCATATCAGGAAGCCCATCAAATTTAAGCACCTCTTTTCATTACATGCAGCCGGTGTTTATGGGTAGTTAGTGAGCCGTGGGCGACCGCAGGGCAGAGCTGGCCTTTCTATCCATGGCTTTCTGATGAGGTTAACGCTCTTCTAATGTGCTAATATGAGGGTGAGGATGTCCAATCATGAATTAATGCCACCCCAACACCCTCAGCAAGGACGAAATCTCTTCTGCATCCGTTCTCATGATGCTGTGATGAATAAGGCCAAGCAGTTCATGCAATATGAGAAAAAAAACAAAATGCAGAACCTTGACATCCTTGGCAGTTTTGCAGACACCAAAATGGGAAAAAGTGAACCGTGTGGCTTCTCTAACAGAGCATGGTTTCTTTTTCAAGGATATTATTTCCTCTTGAAGAAGTAAAAAGCCTGTCATTTAAAACAAAGAAGTGCACATGATCAGTCAGCAGGTGAAGTCTTCAGAAACACATGCTACGATTCATCTCTGACACAAAGAGAGGAAAACAACTCAACGAGATGCTGGAAACATCAGGCGTTTGGGAAACACGTTACAAAAATACTCTGAGATGCATGAGTTTAATCACTGCACACTGAGAACAGAAACATATGGTGCAGGACTAAAGTTAAATACTTTCAGATCTCTGCTGCAGTACTAGTGATGATTGCAAGCACTAATGAATATATCCAATCAGAGAGTTAAAGGATAAAAAATAAATCTCTCCACTCCAAACACATTGCAGATGAGAACTACTCAATTTCTATATATTAAAAAAAAAGACATAAAACCAGATTGCATCAATCATATCCATGTGTAGATTCCCACAATACCTCCAGCAATAAAAATCCTATTATGTGAGACACAAAATCCAATCTCATGCATTCAGTTCACTTGTTATTGCCATTTTTTAGCGCTCCTTCAAAAACAGCATTAATAATACCAAACCAAGCAAGTAAGATTTGTTTGAAACCTCTAGAAACCAAATCACTGCATGACAGGGTTGGTTATTCTCATACTGTTCTTATATTCCTGCAGTGTGCAAACCTTCTGCATGCACAGAATACCCAGATGACCCACTTCATTTGCATTAAACAACTGAACAAACTCTGTGGAATACTGTATTCATACACAACTCATGCTTAAATATGCAACTGATGACTAAATATAAAAAAAATACAGATTTTTTTTTTGTGCAATATTATAAGTGACTCCACTTGCTGAATTAAATCTTTAATGTATTGAGAAAGAACAATGACGTTTAAAACTTTTGCATGATGCTTGCAACACCAAAGTCATGGGTTTGATTCCGAGGGAATGCATGATTTTATATATATATATATATATATATATATATATATATATATATATATATATATATATATATATATATATATATATATATAATATATTATATAATATTTTAGTTAGGTTTTGGTAATTCCATTCTTTTTTTTCTTTTTTTTTTGTCATATTTTTACTATTTTTTGATTGTTTTTTTAATTTTATTTATGTCTATTTAGTTTTTTATATATATATGTGGTAAATAGCTAACATAAAAAAGTTTATTTTATATACTTTATTTTCAGTTTCAATTAATGTTGAATTTATTTCTAAACTAAACTTTTTATGCTTTTATGGTTGTGGTACTATAGACATTAGTTTTTTTGTTTTCACTGTAATTTTAGTTAAAGTTTTATTTTTATTTTATTTTTTGAGAATGTCTTAGTTTTAGTAATTTTAGTAGTTTAACTACTAAACAAAAATGAGAAATGATGCTTTGGCTGCAAGGTTAAAAAAAATATAATATTTTTGTTTTTGTTGTTTGTCAAGTAATTTTTTTTCTCTTTTATAATTTTCTTATAATCTTATAATAGTTTTAGTTTTACACTGAAAAATGGCACTGAAACAATTTTCACCCACAAAATTATTGTAAATTTGTCTAATAATTAAATAGAGACTCAAAATGACACTGAATTATGTGAAACTTTGAATCTGAGTTTGCTGCAGATATAGTTTAGGTGCTTTAAAAATTATAATATTTTTGTTTTTGTTGTTTTTCAAGTAATTTTTTTTCTCTTTTATAATTTTCTTTGTTTTAGTTTTACACTGAAAAATGGCACTGAAAAAATTTTCACCCACAAAATTATTGTAAATTTGTCTAATAATTAAATAGAGACTCTGAACTTTGAATCTGAGTTTGCTGCAGATATAGTTTAGGTGTCTTGGTTTGACAGATTGAAATCCAAACTTGCATCCTACACTCTTAAAAACAAAGATACTTTACTGACCTTTATGGTTCTATATGAAGAACTTGTAACATTCATAGAACTTCAAAAGATTCAAAAGATTCTTTCACTCTTAAAAAAAACAAAGATTATTTATTAGCATCAATGGTTCCGTGAAGAACCTGAACATCAGTGGAATCTTTCCATTCAACAAAAGTTTCTTCATAGTGCAATAAGTTCTTTAGGTCCTTGAAAAAAAGGTTATTTTAAGAACTGATCTCTGAAGGTTTGGGGTGGCCCCCGAACAAACACTGATAAAGTAAAAGACTTCAGTCCCAATACTCCCTGACAGGCGGATGCATCTTTAGAGGAAGGCGTTTATGCATCACAGCCTGTCGTGCTGATGTACCAGTATCCCACATCACCAGCTTTTACACGGAGAGAGAGCCGTGCGTGAGCAGCGCAGAGTCATTTAAAGCGATCAATATCTGCCAAACGCTGACCCACAAAGCCAGGAGCTTGGCAAAGGTTGTTATTTTTAGCAAGAGAAAAGATTTCCCTCGTAGCATGCTGCACTTCTGCCTCTCTCTAGAGAAGTGGGCTACATTAACCCCGTATGTCGCCGAAGGAAAGTTTTTCCGCGTGGCCTCAACAAGGTCAGGCCCGACAACTTTCCCTTCACTTTATATTTCGTGTCTCTCGGGGGCGACGCGAGTCACAGGTCCAGTCTAATGCGCGGCTGAATGAGATTCATGTGTCCTCTCACAAATCTGAAATTGTAATATGATCCTCATATGGCGGATGAATAATGAATGAATAATCAATTAGTCACACGCTCAGCCGGCTATAATCACAGAGGAATATTCTGGAGAAATCATTGCCGGGTTATGAGTGACAGCAGAGATGAACGCTGTTTAAAAGAGGATTGTTCACCAAAATATCAAGTCATCATTTACTCAATCTCATGTTGTTAAAAATATGTTTTAAACTGAATTTTCTATACAATGAAAGTGCACTGATATATCTGAGTATTTTTTCTAAGTTGCAAAAGGCACCATGAAAGTCTCATAAAATCTAATCAAATCTTTTTGCTTATATTCAGGTTTGGTGACTTAGATTTAAGCCTGTTTCTCACATACTTAGTTTAATTTAATTTAATTTAATTTAATTTAATTTAATTTTATTTTATTTTATTTTATTTTATTTTATTTTATTTTATTTTATTTTATTTTATTTTATTTTATTTTATTTTATTTTATTTTATTTAGCAAGGGTTGTTATAGTTAACAAAACCTAAATCTGAAACTTAAATATGTATATAATTGTTTTTTTTTTTCAGTTTTATTTTATTTTTTTACAAATCAAATTAAAATAAATGAATATAGAGATGTTGTCTTGGCAATTAGCTAAAATAAAATGTTTTTATATATATATTATTAAAATATTTTATTTGTATGTTTATTTCAGCCAGTTGCCAAATCAAAAATTCTGATTTGTTCTCCTGAAATACAAATTAATACAATTAAAATAAAAAAACTATATAGACTTATATAAAAAGCAAACCCCCCCCCCCAAAAAAAAAAATTACCAGCACTTTAACTAAGATTAAAAAATGAAAATGGAAAACTAATTCAAATATTAATAAATAAAAAAAAACATTTATTGTGATTTTAACATTAAATCTGTTAATTTGTTAACAGAACGTTTCCGTACTATATACGGTAAATAACCGTAATTACATTTAATTTAATAATTTACAGAAAAAATATATAATAATTCCCTGCATGGCACTTCACAGTTTATTTTCATTTCTCGTTGAAATAACTGTTTCTTCTTAATTTTTTTTTTTTTTTTTTTTTTTTTGGTTTTGTACATTAGGGTTTTATCTTACATCTTACATTGTTAAATGAATAGTTATTGCATAATTTCAGTATGACGTGTGTTACCATGATGGTGTTTAGTGTTTGTGTGAATGACTCTGTGTATAAGTGTTTCCTTCCTACGCTTTTGTGATGAGCTTTGATTCAGCATGTGATTCACTCATCACCACCTGTTTTTGATGGTTTTGATAGATGGATTTTTAATAGATTGGTATATTGAAATCATATCAGTTAATGAGCTAAAAAAACAGCTGCTACGTCACTCACAGAGAAGCTCAAAGCAAACACGAGCGAAAGGAATCGCTCTCCTGTAATCGTCTGATCTCTCTGTGCAGGTGTGTGTCTCATTTTTCATTCGGTGCACATCGAGACCTTTATTTAAACAGATTCGTTCTTCCACGGCGTGTTATTCATAAAGTTGCCCGAGCGCAGCCTCGCTTATATGAAGACATGTCACTCCCTTCAATTGACTTGAAGAAGCATCAGCCGCTCTGCTCCAGGTGAAGGAGTGCTCATGATCCCCGGAGAACGACAGAGAGAGGGATGCACATTAGTTAGCAGCTCATGATGGCTGGAGCGCAGCCAGAACACGAGAGAGAGAGAAACGACACGCTGTGTTCACGCCGGAGCGCAGAGTTCCTGTGAACAGAAGGTGCAGCACCACAGGAAATAGAAAGAAATGGGACGAGAGAGAGAGAGAGAGAGAGTCCCGGAGGAAAATTACTGCTCAGAAGTTGCTCTTTCGTGGCTCTGAAGACTCATTTGAATGAAGTGCCACATTTGTCTCAGGTGTTTCTCCTCAGAGAAGCATATGGGATCAGTTTTGACACAAAGTAACAGAATAGACCGATTTGGTGTTTAAAAATGGCGATGACATGTTTGTGGGCGGGGCTTATCTTGTGGCAGATCATTATTATTTTGAAGTAGAGCAGCCATAGAATAAAATAATTTTAAAAGGGTAACAAATTCTGACTTCTTACTCGCAATTCCGAGATTATATTTCACAATTCTGATTAATAAAATAAACTCATCATTCTCTCTTTTCCCCTCGGCTCAGAATCATGACTTTATAATGCAATAATCCCACACTTATGGCCTTTTTTTTTTCAGAATAAACAAACTTGAATTAAACTGAGTCATAAAGTCCGAACTAGATATAAACTTGCATTTGCGAGAAAAATAAGTCAACATTGTGAGATAAAATAGGTTAATGTTATAGGTGTAAAAAAGTAGGCTACTTTATTTCGTGCTGTAACAATACATTGTATAGTTTATTCTTTAATGCCAAAAATCATTAGGATATTAGGTAAAGATTATGTTTCATGAAGATATTTTGTAAATTTCCTACTGTAAATATATCAAAACTTAATTTTTGATTACTAATATGCATTGCTAAGAATTCATTTGGACAACTTTAAATGTGATTTTCCCAATATCTAGATTTTTTTGCGCCCTCAGATTCCAGATTTTCAAATAGTTGCTTCTCAGACAAATATTGTCCTTCTAACAAACAACAATGGAAAGATTATTTATTCATCTTTCAGATTTCAACACTTAAGACATGGTTTTGTGGTCCAGGGTCACATTTTTTTCTCTTTTTGTCTCGTCTTATTCCATGGATTTTTTTTTTTTAAGTGTTTTTCTGCCACCACAAAACCGAAACAGACATCCTGACATGTGATGCATATTTACAAAGTAGAATATTTTTCTGAGAAATAAGATGTGAAGTAAATATGTTTCCTATGTTATGGTATTCAGGAAACATTATGGTGTTTTGTATGATGGTGTTTTCATGCTTTAGTACAGTCAACAAATTACATACAGCACCTTTAAATGAATGTGGCCCGCAGCTCAAATCAGGTTTATTAGTTAACTAAAACTAAAATGTTCTCGCTACTTGAAATTAATGGAAGCCCATTTGCTTCATTGAAAAAAAAAAAAAAAAAAAAAAACTTAATTTCGACTTTTTATCTCATATTATAGAATTTTATTTCTTGCAGTTGCGAGTTAAATAGTCCAATTCAGAGGGGGACTAATGTTTTCTCAGATTTGTACGTTTATATCTCACAATTCTGCCGTCATAACTCGCAATTGAAATAGAAAAGACAGAATTATATGATAAAAATTATTTTTTATTCAGTGGCAGAAACAGGCTTCCATAGAAATTAAATAAATGTTAACTGAAGTAATACTAATAAAAAACTTCAGTTAGTTGCCAGAGCAACATTTTTTATTTACTTCACGTACAAAAAAAATAAAAATTTTTAATTAAAATTAAATGTCTAAAAACTAAATTAAACTCGTTTTTAAAAAACACACATAAAAACTAAAAAATGAAAGAAGAAAATATAAAAATAAATACAAAATTCTTATAAAAGTTATAATAATATCTATATATATATTTAAAAGTATTAAATAAAATAAAAAAAAAACATTAATATTCACAAGGATGAATTGAATTGGTTAAAAATGACGGTAAAGATGTTACACAATTCTTCTATTTCAAATGAAATGCTGTTTTGGAATCCCGAAAAATAAAAGGTATCCCAGTTTCCACAAAACTTTAATAATAATCAATGTCTTTTGATCAGTAAATCATCATATTATTCTGATTTCTGAAGATCATGTGACACTGAAGACTGGAGGAATGATGCTGAAAATACAGCGGAGCATCACAGAAATAAATTAAATGTTAACAGATATTCACATATTTGAAATTATAATAATATTTGACATTATTTCAGTTTTTACTATATTTTTAGTCAAAGAAATGGAGTGTGTATTTAAAGGATGTTTTTTTTGTAATGTATTCCCTATTGCTAAAAACCCAATACAGCATGACCTCTACTGTCAAAGTTGGGGAAATTAACATCCTCTTTCAATTTCTCACAAATGTCACTTCTTGACTAATTTCAGACAGCTGTTGCTTATTCCGATCGGCTAGAAACAGATGCTAAGCTGCGTGTGTTTCATTAGCATCATGGCTTCACGTCCCCCCGAGGATCCGAATCCGTACGGCTGCCAAACGCACGAAATGAGCCACCTCTCCATTTCATAACGTTGCCATAACAAGTGGAAAAGATCTAATACATGGGATTCAGGACAAGTCCTGAGATTGTCCTGAGATATCAGCATCTGAGAGCCACATTGCTGCTCCTCGGATCATTTACCGAGGAACGCTTCAGTTGACTGTCACTCGCTGGAAAAGAGCTGTAACCTGCTAATAAAGTGACAAGAGGTGTGGGTTTGTCCAGAGCTGTTCTCCACCCGTCAGCGAGCACTTGATTGTCCTCGGGATGCATGGAGCATCTCCTGCTGTCCTGGCTGCACTTTAACAAGACATCTTAGTTAAGGAGTTAACCATATCATAAAAAGCACAGCTTAAGAAAATAGATTTTTCAAGGAGCAAGAAAATGCAACACCAAATACAGTTTGAGTGAATGCCTGAATGCCATTTATTGTGGATTATGCAATATGCAATATGTTTGCATTGAAAAATAGCAACAAAGTATGAGTAAACTCATTTTCTAAATAAATACATATATATATATATATATATATATTAGCAATACATATTTTTGTATATTTAAAATAAAATAGTGCATACAATATATTTTGCATAAAATGGCTTTAAAATATGAGAAAACACAAGTAGGTTTATTTAAAATATACTTAAATAGATATTCTTCAACAAGTTTTTTAGCAATTTTTCTAAATAAAAACATAAATATATATATATATATATATATATATATATATATATATATATATACATATATATATATATATATATATGTATATATATATATATATACATACATACATATACATATACACATATATATATATATATATATATATATATATATATATATATATATATAAATATATATACATACATATACATATACATATATATATATATATATATATATATATATATATATATATATATATATATATATATATATACACATAAATATATATATATATATATATATATATATATATATATATATATTAGCAATACATATTTTTGTATATTTAAAATAAAATAGTGCATACAATATATTTTGCATAAAATGGCTTTAAAATATGAGAAAACACAAGTAGGTTTATTTAAAATATACTTAAATAGATATTCTTCAACAAGTTTTTTAGCAATACATATTTTTGCCATTTATTTTATATTTGGAAATTGATTTTATATTTGAATACCGTTAACATATATTTTTGAGTGAATGCTTTATATCGTGGACGATATAAAAATATTTACAATGCCAATATGGACAGAAATATCCTAAAATAGCTGTAAAATACAGTCTGTAGACTTATTGAAAATATATTTAATTAAATATGTTTTAAAATGTACTGTATATTAGTGATAAATATTTTGGCAATTTATGTGTATTATAAATATAAAAAATAATATAAAAAATAATATATATATATATGTGAATGCAATATATTGTGGGCAATATAAGTATATTTACATTGTAAATACGGCCAAAAATTGCTAAAAATGTGAGGAAACAAAAGTAAACCATTTGAAAATATAAATAAAATAAAAACATATTATCTATATTACCAAGACATATTTTGCCCAATTTATTGGATATTTTAAAATATATTAAAAATGGTCTGAAAACATATCAGATTTTCTGCTGTAAGGGTTTACAACATGAGAGTGAGTAAATAATGTAATTGTCTGAGTAGTATTTCTTAAATCCAAAGCTGTTTGCAGGATCTGGAGCTCTATGGTGTCTTCCAGGAACCCAGTGCTTCTTCAAGGAAAGCAGGAACTTGTCTTCTCTCACTTTTCTGAAGGGAAATTGTTTGTTTTTGCAGTAAGACTGCATTTTACGCAGTCATGTCATTAGTGAGTCAGACAAGTCTCTTTTCAAACAGGGTGCACAGAATCAGTGCAGTCAGTGCTTCTGTGATGAAGTAGATGCACTTTAATGAAGCCCCCAGCTGACGAATAAACCCCCTGAGAAAACTATTTAACTCAGGAGGATGTCTGGACATGGTGTCCTGTGTTTGATGTGATGAACTAGAAGGGTTTTAACATCGATAAGGAATCAGAACAGAGCCTGTTTTACCTGAAACACATTCCTGGTCTTATTGTACGAATGGCGTTTCATTAAAACACACATTTACACATCTGCATCGTGTAGAAACACATCCAAAAATTAGGATAGGTGCAAAAAATGGCTGTACTAAGAGAATAAAGCTGAAATGTGTGTGTATATACCCTGGTTATTATTGTTAATTAAAGCTGAAAACATAAAAAAAATTATTATAAGAAGAAGAAAAAAAACATTTACATAAATATTGACGTAAACTGAAAAAAAAAGAAAAAAGTGGCCATGTTTCTCATTTTAATTTAGTTTAAGTTGAATATACTAAAATAACTGAAAATAAATAAATTATATAGATTTATTTTTAAAACTAAAACAAATGATAAAATGACAAAAACATAAATAAAATATAAAAATTATATAAATATTATACATTTTATATTATATATTTAAAAAATATATCATGTAAAATATTAACAAAAAATATATCAGTATTTGAAAACAATAAAAAAATCACATCACTTGAAATAAAATAAATGTGAACTGAAACTGAAAATATATATATTAAAAAAATATTTTGAATAACTAAATAAACAATTTAATTAACTATGATAATATTAAATTAAATTGAGCAAATTAAAACTAAATAAAATTGACAAAAATACACAAAATATTTACTAGAACTTTGACTATGATAGAGTTTGTTAATGCTCATGCTGGTATTTACTGAAGCAAATCTAATGTGAATCAAACCTAAAAATATGAGGAGACCTACAGGATATGGGGATGAAAACAAACTCTTAAGAAAATTCATACAAACTCATTCAATCAAATCAAAAGCCCAAATGACCTAATAATGAAGTTCCAGAAAGCCACATTGAAAAAAAGCCTCACGGATGTTCCTCAAACGCAGTCGATTCAGCATTTCCAGGATTCTCCACGCACTCAAAAGCCAAATTAAAGCACTATTTACAGATGCAACTTCAATATCCGTCAATGTCTCCGAGAGGATCTTACAAAACTATCATCGGCTGATGCTTTAAATGCATGGGTGGAGAAAGTGGGATTATTCATGCAACATTTACAATAATGAGAAAGACTTTCCTCGGAGCGCTCCTGAAGCAGGGAGTATTTTCATAAGCTCGGCGGTAGATCCATATAAACCTGAGCTGGATATTAAATTATAAGGATATTAAAACTCTCCCCGGGGTGAAGCACGAGGCGTCGTCCGGAAGGAAGGCTGGGAGATTTTAATAAGAATAAAATATTATCTTGGACATTTGTAATAAACGGAGAGTGCTGTACTTTCTCTCTGCCTTCATATTCATTCATTCTATGAATTATTACCGCCGAAGGAAGTGACACGGTTTTCCTCATTAGTTGTATTTGCTGCCATCCTGAAGTCAAATATGCGCTGCGTGTCAGGAACTATTAGTCATCGGTGTTGCAAATTAACATCTGAATAACATAGAGACTATTATAAACACAGGTTCACTTTACTGTATATATATTGACTTGATATTTTGGGACAGATGTGCTTTTAACTGTCGTGAAAACAATGTCACAATGCAAAGAATTTTAAAGAAAATCAAGCTTAAGAATCAATTAACAAAACAAAGATTTGTAGGCTCATTAAAGTTATTTTGTTTGCACGTAAACAATATTGAGAATTGATCTTGTTATGCATGACTCAATGAATCAATGACTCGTTCGTAACACAAAAATGACTCTCATTTTACCACCAGCATAGCTACTGAATGAGTGAATCAATCTAAACAAATCTTTTTTTTGCTGAAGAAACACTTATTATGTCTCTCATAAGCACTTTCTTTTTTTACTCTAAGTCGATTTGCAAACATGCATATTGTAATGACGGATAATAAGACTTGATTCAGCTATGAACGACTCATGTGATTGAGTTAATGAGTCGATGACTCACTCATAACAGACAAATGACTCACTTGTCTGTACCCTGCGGAAAGAGTCACTGAATGAGTAAATGGATATAAATGAATCTATTGCTGGAGAAACACTTACAATGTCCCTCTCACAAACATTATTTTTCACTCTATGTAGATTTGTAAACATGCACATTTTAATAAAAGGGTTATAAGGCTTTATTTGGTCATGAACGACACAGTTGATTGAGTCAGTGACTCACTCAGATCACAAAAGACTCACACCCATAGTACATAACCTGTAGAAAGAGTCACTGAATGGGTGAATCAATCTAAATAAATCCTTTTGAATTTATACGACTTGATAAAACCGAGTCAATTAATAAATGACTCACTCAAAACCCAAAAGACTCACACTCTCTGTATGTGACATGCAACAGTCACTGAGTGAGTGAATCAATCTAAATGAATCTTTTAGAAACTAAATGACTTGATATTACTGAGTCAGTTAATTAATCGACTCACTTTAAAGCATAAAGAATAACAGTCATAGTATGTAACCTGCAGAACGAGTCACTGAATAAGTGAATCAATCTAAATGAATCTTTATAAAACTAAACGACTGGATATCACTGAGTCAATGAATCACTGATTCACTCAAAACACAAAAGACTCACAGTATGTGACATGCAACAGACACTGAATAAGTGAATCAATCTAAATGAATCTTTATAAAACTAAACAACTCGACATAACTGAGTCAATGAATCATTGATTCACTAAAAACACAAAAAAATCACAGTATGTGACATGCAACAGTCACTGAATGAGTGAATCAATCTAAATGAATCTTTATAAAACTAAACAACTCGACATAACTGAGTCAATGAATCATTGATTCACTAAAAACACAAAAAAATCACAGTATGTGACATGCAACAGACACTGAATGAGTGAATCAATCTAAATGAATCTTTATAAAACTAAACGACTCGATATAACTGAGTCAATGAATCACTGATTCACTCAAAACACAAAAGACTCACAGTATGTGACATGCAACAGACACTGAATAAGTGAATCAATCTAAATGAATCTTTATAAAACTAAACAACTCGACATAACTGAGTCAATGAATCATTGATTCACTAAAAACACAAAAAAATCACAGTATGTGACATGCAACAGTCACTGAATGAGTGAATCAATCTAAATGAATCTTTATAAAACTAAACAACTCGACATAACTGAGTCAATGAATCATTGATTCACTAAAAACACAAAAAAATCACAGTATGTGACATGCAACAGACACTGAATGAGTGAATCAATCTAAATGAATCTTTATAAAACTAAACGACTCGATATAACTGAGTCAATGAATCACTGACTCACTCAAAACACAAAAGACTCACAGAATGTGACATGCAACAGTCACTGAATGAGTGAATCAATCTAAATGAATCTTTATAAAACTAAACGACTCGATATAACTGAGTCAATGAATCACTGACTCACTCAAAACACAAAAGACTCACAGTATGTCACATGCAACAGTCACTGAATGAGTGAATCAGTCTAAATGAATTTTAATAAAACTAAACGACTCGATATAACTGAGTCAATGAATCACTGATTCACTCAAAACACAAAAGATTCACAGAATGTGACATGCAACAGTCACTGAATGAGTGAATCAATCTAAATGAATCTTTATAAAACTAAACGACTGGATATAACTGAGTCAATGAATCATTGATTCACTCAAAACACAGAAGACTCTCACTCACAGTATGCAACCTGCAGAAAGAGTCACTGAATGACTGGATCAATCTAAATAAATATTTTTTAATCTATATGACTAGATAAAGCTGAATTAAACAATGACTAATTTCAGTTTTTGAACAACAGTGTCTCTAAAGAGTTAAAAGAAACGTTTATTTCAACTCAATAGGTCTATACACATCCTCCCAAGAGATGACTGTTGCTTTATCTATTGATTACAAGACTTGTTCTGATTGATTCACCCATTGCTGTTACTAATGCAGGTAATTTAGTCCCATGGCTCTTGTAATGCGACGCCTATCATTCACTGCGTTAAACGGAGGCTAAGACTGATAACGCTGTGCAAAAGATGGAGGCCACAGATTATCGACGAATCCTGCGTCGTGTGGATAAACCTGCCACGCTACAACACTGGTGTCTTATCAGATGTGTGCTGTTCTGTGCGTGAGGGGAAATAAATGAGGTGGTCTTATGCCGAGGTGTGAGGAATTAGACCCGAAATGAGTCTGATTTGCAATAAATCCTCATCATCTGTTTCCAGACAAGCTTGGAACAAAAGAAGCTGCTTTTTAGCTGGTGGCAAAACGTGCACTCCGGTGACCCGAAGGAATAGCGGTTGGTTTTTCTGCACACTTTCCCCAATTAAACACATCCCCCTGAAGCGCGAGGGTCAATGGGGACCAACAATCGCTGTAGGCAAGAGCCTGATCGTTTACGTGATCCATTGCCTTCATCCTGACAGGAAAATAAATTAATGTAATATGCATTTGAGCTATCAAATTCGATTAAAATTGGCTCTGTCATCAATTTTGGATGAGGCATCCTTTGCTAAATATAATCAGGCGTTCCTCGATTGATGGGAAATGCTGGGCGGGTTTATACAATCGCTGTAATTTCATGGAGGTGTGCGTTTGTAATCAAATGTTGCGTGCGCTAATGATTTTCAGGGTTTTTTTCTGGAAAGCTTCAATGCAATGATAAGATGAAAATTAACCTGCATCAGCAAAGTGCAAATCGGAAAACAAATAATTCAATCATTTTCATGTCCTATTTCCCATAACAGCGCATCTTTTATTTTTTTTACATCATGGCTTTTTAAATGTGTTTTAGCAGAATAAATCAAAGTGCATATCTTTGTTTGTCTGTGAAATTGAATCCCATTCTAATATCTGAGTATTCGCCGTCGCATTTAATGCATTTTTATTGCAAATAGCACATTGTGTTTATTCGTCTGTTTGTGTGGAAATATTTAGAGCATTAATGATCAAATGCTTCATTACAAATGCAAGCTGGTTACAGTTTATAATTATTATGTTCCTTTTCTTTTCTTAACAAACGTAATGCAACAAAACGAAGTGTAAAATATGCACAGAAAAGTATTTACAAATTAGACAAAAAGAAAAGAGTGTGCACTTAACCGATTTAATGAAGGAAAGAACTACAATCCCATAAAGCATTGCGAATGAAACTTGAATTGAAAAAGAATGGTGAAATATAAAACTATTAATTTAAAATTGTTGATTATATCTATATAAACTGTAAATTTTAAGTTCATTGCAAAATGTACTTGATTACATACTTTAATGGAGATTTCTCTGCAGAATCATGGGTAATGTAGTTTTTGACACATTCGGTTGTGAAACCCTATTATTTTATAAATAAGTTGAACAGATGCAGACAGATGGCTTTAACAATGCATATACCATCTATTATTAACCCTGGAGCTCACAGCAGGTCTGTTTTTAATGGTTTATAAGTATCAGTAAAAATAAATCTCCCTATGGACAAATCAAAGGAATTTTTACTTCCGAAATCCAACTGTTGTGCTCTATAGCATGCAACATAGAATAACAGGAAATGTAATTTATTCGCAGTCTGTTGCCTCATCATAAGGATACATGAGGAGTATTTTCTGGCAAGTGTTTTTCTGCAATGAGTTCTTCAGAACTACTTTTCTGCAATTAGGGGTTGCATTTCTTATAAAATTATGATGAGCATTAATATGTGTGTTTACATGCAATCTTTTTGTCAATTGTAATGAATCCAGTCCGATTTCACATTCAGAAAGTCCTCTTTATATTGACAATAAATTCCAATGCACATATTTGTTTGCATGTGCATTACATGTGTATTATTATACAAACAAAACCAAACCAGTCGCTATATTCAGAACCAAGAGAAAGTCGATAATGCACAATAATGCCTTGCTGACATAAAATAAATATCAGCCAGATGAGCTTTTTTAGCAAATATAAAAAAATAAAAAATATGTACGTTCATGACATAAAACATATGTAAACAGACACATTAGGCATTGCCTTTATGCACAAGGTATTTTTGAACCCGATTGTGAAAATAGTCTCATTCAAGCATTTACATGCTTTTTTTTAATTGTATTTTTTTTATTATTGATCAAATTATTTTAGGTCTATACCATACCTCTCAGTCTGAGCTGAACTGGGTTGATTGAGGTGTTTCAGTGCATCAATTTGCATCAGTTTGAAGAGGATCTTACTGAGTTACCTCAATAATTTTCAGGAAGCCTTAAGCAGCATGGTGCACTTTCAATGTGCTGTCTCAGAGATTTATCCTAAAAATCCTACAGAAAATCAAACGGATGGACAGTAAGACAGTTTACATCATGCTCCATCAACAGTTAAAGGGTTTGCTTTATTGATGGAGGTGTGATGAATATTTAAAGAGGCTTTGAGCTGCCCATGAGAGAGCACTGGAGGTTTTGTGAGCATGGCATTTGTCTCCCACTAATACAAAGCAGCTCTCTGCCTTAAAAGTCATTGAGGTGGATGCTGGGAGATCTGGTCCAAAGCAGACGCTTCACCAGCACAGGGGACTGAAATGTAGAAACCCAGACATGTCACACCTATGAAACCCAGGACAGCTCTGATTTTGCTGCGTGTGGGAGTGAGAATGATTGAGGTGACGGTGTAATCGTGAGAGACGTGTGGACACCTCTTGAGTGGTTTCTGCACCTCGAAATGAGTGAATGCCGCTGGTTTTATGACTCATTTTACCTTGTAATGCAATTTAATATCAAGGATGTTTTAATTTCGCTTATGTGTTAATTAAAGCGGAGGCATGTACTGTAAATTATTCTGTGGGAACATCATTTATCATCTCCTAATTTGATATACAGAGATAGCAAAGAACATCATTCAAATGACTTTCTAAAAATGGCTAACATTATGGCACTTCGGCATTTAACGTTAAGAATGGGAATGCACGGAAATTAACATTTGTGTCCGAAATGAAGTCTGTTTTTCCAGATATTTTCACGTTTTACGACATAAAACACATCAGTAATGTCATCCCTGCAGCGCTCTGTTTATCATATGCTTTATTTCTGTTATGGTGGGGTATTCTGCAAGCTTTGTGGAGTAAATTTAAGATCTTTTAGGAGTTTCAAGACCAATTAAAAAAATTTTTTATGAGAAATGTATCAAAATGAAATGAATTTGTGATTAAATAAACATCTGCTCAGTCAAATCAACTTTTCAACACCCTATTGCCACATTTATTTATATATATATATATATATATATATATATATATATATATATATATATATATATTATTTTTTTTATTTTATTTTTTTTTTTTCTTCTTTTTCTTTTTTTAACTCACTCCATATTTCAAATTCTCAAAAAACTAACATAATTTCTTCATTTTACATCTCAAGTAAATTTATCTTGATTTAAGTATGTTTAGATTGCATTTATTTATTTTTTTCATTTTTGTAGTGCATGCAAAATTTATTGCCATGATTGACTTTATTGAATTATTTAAGACTTTCTGCTCCAATTTAAGATCTTTTAAGGCCTTAATTTGTATTTAAGGCATTTTTATGACATTGTATGCCATCTGTCTTTAGAAACGGTGACACAGGGTTAGTAAAAGCATAAAAACACATTTTCATTACTTTAAATAAAATAAACATTAACTTTATTAAAGTGATTTTTTTAAAGTATAGTAAAACTTTATATCAGGAATTTGCCATTTCAACATTTCTGATTTTCATTTAGTTTAAATTGATGTACAAAAAAAAAAAACTATAATAGGAAGAAAATATGCTTTAAAATAAAGTTTTTAAAGCAAAAAATAAATACAAAAAAATATTGTATTTTTTTATTAAATAAAACAAATTTTAAAACTGTTATTACAATGAAAATATGCAAATATTCAAATAATAAAATATTAACAATAAAAACTTTATCTCATATTTATCATATGATAGTATCTCAATGAAACTAAAATAACACTGCTGTGATACAGCTCCAATAGACTTCCAAAGAATAAATCTCTGCATTTGTAAACGGAGCATAAAACGAGACGCACCTCAGGCGGTGAGTACTATATGTGTGTTCAGTGTCTATAACCTCTTGATCTTTCTTGCTAATTGGATGCGTTTGTCGTGCACTCATCCCCTGCACTACAGCGATCACACGCTCTTCTGAAGCTCTGGGAAAACACAGCTGACCTTTTCCTTCTGGAAGCTCATCCAGAGACACCGCTCGTCTGGACAAGCCACTATAGGCCTGTATGTTCTTCATGCATGGAATAACAATATCCCAACCTTGACTCCAGCCATAATTTCTAGTCCCATTGCTGTATAAATAGGCGTTTAGTATGTGGTGCGTTGCAGCTTTTGCACCATGCACATTGTTTCATGTCATGTCGACAGGTCTGTATTTATAAGCGTGCATCATAATTATCATGCCTGTGTGCCCAAACAACATCGTTAGAATGATGAAATACATAAATCAGAAAAGACACATCCATTGCACGTCATTTCGTGCTTCCTTGAAAACACATCACATCCCAATCTTCTGAGCTTTTAAGTATGAAGTTCCCAGTGGGGCTTGAAAGCAGAATACATGTCACAATCTTCTAAACCATTCACCTTAAGATGTCATGTATATCAAAAACACATCAAAATCCTTTTGTTGTTGTTGTTGTAGTCAAAAAACTGATGAAAGAGAATTACTACATTGAATTGCACAATATCATACTGCTTGTGCTATTTCTGCTGTATTTAATAAATACAACTTTCACAGTATGCACATGCTCAGTATGTATTTGCACAGTGATATTTTTATTATAATTAGATATATGCTGTATCAAAATGCTCTAACCCAACCATCTAAACCAAGTGTTGAATATGTTGGATTGAAGCATGTTTCTGATATCATTAAATATATGTTTCAGCAGTATCTCTGACTGACATTCACTCAAGTCCTGTTTGTCAATCATGTGATTGACAGCTCTTTTGACCTATAGCGTCCCTTCTGTGCCCTTTGTGGGCGGCGGCTTAGACAGGTGAAAAGGAGAGAAGATGCACAGCTGTGTCTGTTCGTGTGTGGGATGTTAATGAATCCAGTTGACTTCAGAGAGAAGTTCATGAACATATCAATCAGATATTAGTTTGAGGTGTGGAGACGTTTCAAACAGAGGTTACAATAACGTTCCTGAAAGTGTTCTCTTACCTTCTGCATGTAAATCCTCAGAATGTTGGTTTGGAACGTTTGGAATAGTGAGACCTCTTGAATATTTTCAAAATGTTTCTTGATCCAAACCAGGGATTCCCAAAGGTTTTTGTCAGCTGGAATTGAAATTTATTATATTTACTTACAGTGAATATTTTTACAGTTACTTACAGAGATTTTAAATAGTTTACTGCATGTTCATGGATATATGATTGTGATTAATGGTCACATGACATCCAGGTAAAAGGTTGAATTGTTTTAATTTACAATTATTTTATTTTAATTAATTATTAGCTTTTCATCAGTTCACAAATCCTCGGAGGTTCCCTCACAAACCCCAGATTAGAAAAATCCTGATAAAATCTATTATTTGAGCTTTAGACACAATTAACTATAAATGTGAATTATAAGAAATATTTATCAGGGTGTTCTTTTAATGTACAGTAGATTGTGAAAACCACTCAAAGAAATCTTTATAAAATATTTGTTTTATTGATATATATTCATATTATTATATTATATTATATTATATTATATTATATTATATTATATTATATTATATTATATTATATTATATTATATTATAATATAGTATACAGTATATCCAATATTTATTTAAAGACTTTCTAGTATTAGTGCAATCAAAAATGTCTTCATTTAACATAATTGTTTTATATTATTGCCATAAAGTGTACTATAGATAGATAGATAGATAGATAGATAGAAAGAATTTTTTTAAATATTTTATTGTGTTTAATTTAATTTAATTTAATTTAATTTTATTTTATTTTATTTTATTTTATTTTATTTTATTTTATTTTATTTTATTTTATTTTATTACTTGCACTGATGAATAAACATTTTAAGAGCTCTATTTTTTTAATATATGTTAGCCAAACGCTTTAGAATGTCCCATGTTACTGTGTGTGTGTGTGTGTGTGTGCCTGCGTGCGTGCGTGTGTGTGTGCCTGCCTGCGTGCGTGCGTGTGTGTGTGTGTGTGTGTGTGTCTGCGTGTGTGCGTGTGTGTGTGTGTGTGTGTGTGTGTGTGTGTGTGTGTGTGTGTGTGTGTGTGTGTGTGTGCGTGAGTGTGTGTGTGTGTGTGTGTTTGTGTGTGCGTGCGTGCGTGCGTGTGTGTGCGTGTGTGTGTGTGTGTGTGATCCTGCACACAGTGTCACACTCACCAACCGCAGCATCTGAGCCTGTTAAATGGATTTGTGTCTTTTGTTTGTGTTGAGTGGGAGCTGTGATTCACTCTCTTTATCAGAAACACAAAACAACAGCCACACACTGCAACCTCCTCCTGAATGACAGACTCCTCCTGACACCAGGCCTCTCTCTCGGTCTCTCTGACAGCATCTCTTTCTCTCGCACAGCTCAACAGCCTCCGGGAGACCTGCTTTTCACGCACCATCAAACTGCAGCGCTGAGGCACAGATACTGCTCCATACACACTGCACAGGGGTCTTTCAGCAGAATCACACACACTCACACACACACACACACTCTCTCTCTCTCTCTCACACACACACACACACACTCACTCTCTCTCTCTCTCTCTCTCTCTCTCTCTCTCTCTCTCACACACACACAAAGCTGTGGATGATTCTCTTTTTAAAGTCACACACACATCACAGACAAATCATCATATCAGAATGATTTCTGAAGATCACGTGACACTGAAGACTGGAGGAATGAGGCTGAAAATCACAGCAATAAATGTAAAAATATATAACACAATTATTTTGTAAATTGTAAAAATAGCACAGTTTTTACTGTATTTTTGAGCAAATAAACACAGCCCTGGTGAGTAGAAGACCAAGACTCTGTAATTTTGTGTGTGTGTGTGTGTGTGTGCTGTGAAGAGAAGCTCGGTCAGCACAGATGGTCAGAGAGGGCATGAGCCCTGAGGTGTACACACACACACACACACACACGTCCTTCTCTGGAATTTAGCTCCACTTTTACAGACCCTTATGCCTGAAAATCAAGACTTTCATACTTTGCAGTACCTAGACACTGTCTCTCTCTCTTCTTTCTGTTTCTCTCTCTCTCTCTCTCACACACACTCACACACACACACACACACACGTTTGTTTTTGTGTAAAGTGTGTTCATCCCATAGGTGTAATGGTTTTTATACTGTAGAAACTGTATATTCTATGTCCCTTCACCAACCCTACACCTAACCCTAACCCTCACAGGAAACTTTGTGCATTTTTACTTTCTCGAAAAAACTCATTCTGTATGATTTATAAGAGTTTTGAAAAATGGGGACATGGGTTATGTCCTCATAAGTCACGCTCTCCTTTTAATACCTGTGTCATACCCATGTCATTATACACACACACACACACACACAAATATACACTCACTTACACACAGACACACACACACACACACATCTATCCATCTATCTATACCTAATTCTAATAATGCTCAATAGGACAAATTATCTTTTTTTTTGTTTTAAGGACAAATATAATACATAAATCTAAATTAAAAATAGAAATAAAAACTATGTTATGTTGATCATTTTACACGTGTGTGCGTGTGTGTGTGTGTGTGTGCGCGTTTTATTGAAAATTACAATATATTGCAGAAATTAAATTACAAATATAGATAATTATTATAGATGATTATTATTACATTTATAAATAAATATAATTAGCGAATATAATAATGTAATAATGTGCAAAAGTTGTATACATTTGTGTGAATGACACTCAAAGCAGAATATAAGTGCATATATATATATATATATATATATATATATATATATATATATAAACTGTGGGTGGAAAACAATAATAGGAAGATAATAGTATCATGTTATATTTTTTATTTGGTGTTGATTAAGTGGCGCTTGAGGCATACTGATGAGACCGTGGGTGTACATAATAAATAAAAAAAGAAAGAAAAAATGGCAAATGCTGTTTTTTTTTTAAAGTACTAGTTAATAAAGTTATTTGTGGAGCTTTTGTCATGCTGACAATTCAATTCAATTCAATTCAAGTTTATTTGTATAGCGCTTTTTACAAAATAAATCGTTACAAAGCAACTTTACAGAAAATTATGTTTCTACAATATTTAGTAGTAGCTAGTAGTTTGTGCACATTTGACAGGATTTTAGAAAAAATAATAATAATAATAATAATACAAGACGTAGTCAGCTAGACGATGAACTATCAATATTATTAATTAAGTTATTATATGATTCAGTCACACATTTAGCAATAATTGTTAGTTCTGTTTGTTCATTCAAGGTTAGCATCATCTGAGGTCCTCTGAGGGTCAGCATCATCTCTTCTCAGGTGTTCTGGATCCAGACTGGAGCTTGTGTAAATCCTAGTTACCACGGGATGTGAATCCCGTGGCGAAACATAGAAACAAAATACAGACATCATTAGCATAGCTGCTGATCCAACAAAGTAAAGTTAGTTTAACCCAAGCTAAAGAATAAAAATGCACCTTTGATCAGATGCAACTACACTCACAATTAAAAAGATACATTATTCGAATGCTTGGCGAAAGAGATGTGTTTTAAATCTAGATTTAAACAGAGAGAGTGTGTCTGAACCCCGAACATTATCAGGAAGGCTATTCCAGAGTTTGGGAGCCAAATGTGAGAAAGCTCTACCTCCTTTAGTGGACTTTGCTATCCTAGGAATGACCAAAAGTCCAGCGTTTTGTGACCTCTGGGTGCGTGATGGGTTGTAGCGTGGTAGAAGGCTAGTTAGGTACGCTGGAGCTAAACCATTTAGGGCCTTATAGGTAAGTAATGATAATTTGTAACTGATACTGAACCTTATTAAGTAGCCAGTGCAGAGACCGTAAAATTGGGGTAATATGATCATATTTTCTTGACCTGGTAAGGACTCTAGCTGCTGCATTTTGGACGACCTGTAGCTTGTTTATTGACGAAGCAGGACAACCACCTAGAAGTGCATTACAATAGTCCAGTCTAGAGGTCATGAATGCATGAACTAGCTTTTCTGCATCAGAAACAGATAACATGTTTCGTAGCTTGCCAATGTTTCTAAGATGGAAGAATGCAGTTTTTGTAACATTGGAAATATGATTTTCAAAAGACAAATTGCTGTCTAATATAACACCCAGATTTCTGACTGTAGATGTAACGGATCGTATGAAGTGTCTGTTTCTGTTATTATTGTTCTCTTTATCTCTGTGCAGAGCGGCACATCATACCCTCGTCTGACAGCACGCTTGTTGCTACGGGAAACCTCTCATTAACACGTCTTGACGATCACAGATGACACAGTAAACATGACTGAGATTTAGAGAAAGACTCTGATACACAAGAGTCACACCGTTAGCTTCTGTCCAGGACTTTCACATGAGTTTGTCTGACCCCCTTTGGAGAAAAGCGTCGTCCGGACATGCAGAAGGAAATTCAGCTGATTCACAGAAGCGCTGGGATTTGATTTGCTTGTGCATGAGAACTTTATGATTTTTTTAAAAGTAGAATTTCATTATTCATATTTACATGATTTCTGAAGATCATGTGACACTGAAGACTGGAGGAATGATGCTGAAAATACAGCGGAGCATCACAGAAATAAATTACATTTTACAACATATTCACATAGAAAACAGTTATTTTAAATAGTAATAATATTTCAAATTTTTACTGTGTTTTTTGATCAAATAAATGCAGCTTCAGATGCTTTTGACAGCAATGTATTCATTTTTCATGCTGAAAAGTATTATTTTTTTTATCACTTCATTTGCCTTTTAATATTCAATTCTATGAACAGTTCACTGTCAAAAAATATTTTTTTAGTATTTTGTTGAAATAGTGCATCACTCCATTGTTGGCTTAGCATCATAATAAGGTCGAACTCTATTGCAGATTCTCATGGTTTGTTGCCTTTATATATAGTGTTGGAAATGAGTCACATACAGTGATAAAGGATAGGAGGGACAGAATGAGAGGGTGTGATTACTCTAAAGGTTACACAGTGATCAGAGCCAGACAGACAGCACTCGGCCCGTCACTATTGATCAAACACACTGTCATTACTTGCTGGAGGTCAGCCTTGTGCTATTTTTACCAGGCTGTGATTTCGTTCTGTGTTTTTGTTCTCGTCACTTGCTGGAGTTGGTGTTTCAGCCCTCTGGGAGACGCCAGCGGACCACAGACAGCACAGACAGAGCTTCACCTGATGGCACTGAGGGTTATTTTGGTCCGGATGCATCACTGCTCTGCGTATCCCATGATGCCGCTGGTCACCCGCTGTCATTAGCACTCTGAGATCCAGAGGGAA